>NC_064853.1:16686162-16986162 GCF_024139225.1 Suncus etruscus
ATCAAATAGGCACTGCAAAGTTAACATTGTACAATATTGGGATTCTGTACCTTTTCTAATACGTTTTCCTCCATTTCAGGAAAATAGCACCTCATCTTGCCATTTGCTTGGGCAAAAATATCCTTGATTTCATTCTTGTCCTTCCAATCCAGATCAATTTTATAGAAAGGAGATATCAGGAAGCCAACCATTTCTCATTATCTCTGCACCACTCTCTAGAGATGCAGGGGTCTCAAACTCAGTGGCCCGCAAATGGCCCTCTGTACAACAGTTTCTGGCCCTGTCCTAGAGGAATCTTTTTTTGCTTTGTTTTGTTTTAGTTGTTTGGGTCACACCCTCCAATGTTCAAGGCTTTACTACTGCACTCAAGGATCACCCCAACTTTGCCTCCTGTGGCTCGCAGGTAAATTGAGTTTGAGACCTCTGCTAGAGCAACCATCCCATGTCCCCTGGATTTAGAACAATGGCCTCTTGACTTTGAGACTATTCTGTGTCTATCTCTCTCCCTCTGACTTATTTCACTCAGCATAATAGATTCCATGTACATCTATGTATAGGAAAATTTCATGACTTGATCTCTCCTTACTGCTGTGTAATATTCCATTGTGTATACATACCACAGTTTCTTTAGCCATTCATCTGTTGAAGGGCATCTTGGTTGTTTCCAGAGTCTGGCTATTGTAAGTAGTGCTGCAAGGAATATAGGTGTAAGGAAGGGATTTTTGAATTGCATTTTTGTGTTTCTATACATGAATGTACATGGAATATATTATGCTGAGTGAAATAAGTCAGAGGGAGAGAGACAGACACAGAATATTCTCAGTCATCTATGGGTTTTAAGAAAAATTAAAGACATTATGGTAATAATGCTCAGAGACAATAGAGATGAGAGCTGGAAGGACCAGCTCTCAATATGAAGCTCACCACACAGAGTGGCAAGTGCAATTAGGGGAATAACTACACTAACAACTAGCATGACAATTTTAATGAGTGAGAGAAGTAGAATGCCTGTATCAAATAAAGGTGGGGGGGCGGGACATTGTTGGTGGGAATGTTGCACTGGTGAAGGGGGGTGTTCTGTTTATGACTGAAACCCAACTACAATCATGCTTGTAATCATGGTGCTTAAATATTTAAAAAAAATCATCAAAATAAAATGAGGCTATCATAGATAGATAAAATAAAGAGATCTAAATCTTTTTTATATTTAAATGACAGTCATTTATTAGAATATATAACAGCAAATCTTACACAGTGATATTTAAGGTACACCATGACAATAAATGAGGGCCTTTCCACCAGCAGTGTTGTACTCCCTTCATCCCTGTTCCAAAGCATATATCCCTATCTCCCTCCTTTATCCCCCAGAATGCTAGTGCATCTAAAAGCATATATGTTAACACTAATGTAAACTTTTTTTTTTTTTTGGCAGTTCCAGATATTTTTACTAGTGGTTTCTTAAAGGTTTGGAGTCAAAGGAGCACTGTAAAAACAATGTTAGTGTGGCAATTATCGTTTGCATGGGCCCACCAAAGTATGGGGGTCATGGAAAGAAAAAACTTTGGCCTAAGTACAAGACCATACCCCTGAAGTTTCCTGACATTAGACCATTTCTAGGCTCCAGGCATTATCCAATCTCGGTCATTGTCTAAAGTACCCACACAGTTATATTTTTCAGTCTCTGTTGTTGATCTCATGTTTCTGTATTGAAGGTCCTGGAATCTGTATATCCTACATTGAAATCAGGATGGTGCGGAGCGGCGTCTAATTTCAACTCACAATTAACGGGCAATGCAGAAAGCCCTGTCCAGTACGCAGGTCGTCATCGTTGTTTAAATCTTCTCAGTGTTAAGGGAAGACTCTTTTGAGTAAATCGATGTCAGAGCAGCAGTAGGGTCTTCCCTGGTAGAGGATTGCTTCCAGGTGATGTCATAAACAACGTTGGATGTTTCATAGATGGCTTCCCTGGTTCAGGGGTGACTGGAAAATACCCAAACCTCTGAGGCCTGTGCCAGGTCATCATGTCAATGTTCAGGGTTTGTAAGGTTCCATTGCACCACAAGATTTGTGTGTTCCTATCTCTATTAGACAAGAACTTATTTGTATGTATAGTATTTTCCATTTTAATGTGCCCATGCAAACAAGGAATAATACCACCTGGCGTTATCAGCGCATAAGGGGGATGCAAGAACAAGTCCAACAATCCTAGTGACCTGGTTCAAACATAAAAATTAAACTGAGGGACTCTATCACCAAAATTCCTTATTGAATAATTCACAGCGAGATTGGTGCCTATGGGGATGCTAGAACAAGTCCAAAAATTTAATTGACTTGGTTCTTATATAAACGTTAAATGGAGGGACACTTCTACAAACTGCCTTATTTAACAAATAACAAAGGGAAGGAAAGATAGAGAGGGACTCTTTCACCAAAATACTTTATTGAACAGTTCAAGAGATCTAAATCTTAAATAGAATTATAAGAAAATATATAAATCAATAAAAATTAATTTGTAATCACTAATTGCTAAGTGACTTTAACCAATATAAATATGACAATAATTCATTATTGAAAATGTATAAAATTCCTTAACAAGTTAGGATCAACTATATATTTCTTAATATAGTATAGGGCAGCCAAAGACACAATTAGGGAGTGCCACACTCAGTGTCTGTGTTGGGAAGTTTGTCCCATTCTTTAAAGAAGGTCTTTTTCTGTTTTTGGTATTTTTGTTTGTTTTTGTTTTGGGGTCACACTTGGCAGTGTTCAGGCATTACTTCTGGCTCTGTGTTCAGAAATCGCTCCTGGCAGGCATGGGGGACCATATGGGATGCCAACCATGGTTAGTCCTGATTGGCTGCGTGCAAGGCAAACACCCTTCCACTGTGCTATCTCTCCGACCTCAAAGAAGGTCTTTTAATGCTTCTTCCAAATTGTTTTCAAAGATAAGAACTTTCTAAGATGTTACTTGTCCTTGAAGCTCTTCATTATTTCTTCAAATTTGAATGATAATATAGCTGTACAAAGTGTTTTTGGTAAAGTGTTCATTTCATTGAATTTTTGTATTATATTCCTCTATTCTTTTCTGGCTCATAGAATTTCATTTGCTTAGATGAAATTTGCTGTACATATTATAAACTTTTATTTGTATATAAATTCATTAATCTTGTTGCTTTGAGCACTCTGTATCTTGGGATTTTGTCATTTTGAGTCCAATGTGTCTTGAAGTTTTCCTAGTTGAGTTTATTTTTGCTGGGACCCTTTAGACCTCTTGGACCTTGGAACCTGTAACTCTGGGAATTCTCATTAATAATTTCTTTGTTTATTCATCATATTGGCTTTCTGTTTTCCAGGACTTCTGATGATTTTTATATTGTTCTCCTTCACCTTACTCATAGTTATCTGATATACTGTTCATTTCTTTTTAGACTATTTTCCACCTACTGCTGTTTCCTCACAGATCCCTTTTTCTAATCTCAGAAATCTTTGATATTTTTGTTAAGCTTCTATTATTCTTCTAGTCAGAACTCCTATTAACTTTTTAAATACATAAATTACTTTATTTAAGGAACATGTTTTACATAGTTGATCATAATGCACTTGTTTCCAGATAAGTGGAAGTAAAATTATTGCTTAAAAAAAGAAAGAAGAAAAAGAAAAGAAGAAAGAATACAGAAACGAGAAAATTTGTGAAAACTATTGCATCTCGTAATGAGTCATTAAGTCGTTGTCAGAAGGTTTAATTTCTTTCGAAACTTAGCTCTTGCTGCTAGTTGATCTTTATGCTACTTCTTTTACAAGAAAGAAGCAGCATTGGAAGTGACCTCTAGTACATGTTGACATCTAAATTGTTGTGTTTCTACTGGAATAATAATATTTAAAAAATTGGAGTTGTCCAGGAATTCAAAACATCATGGCTGATACTTTGGCTTTGTGGGGTTTGTTTTTTTGACTACCAGGCCTTCAGGAAGTATGAGAAAATGGGGGAGAAGGGTGACTGCACTCACTTCAAAAAAGTCCTAGTGATGTCAGCCCAAATACTGGCATGCCTGGAATTTTGGATACTTTAGTGTCTTTATAGAGAACTGTAATTGAATGAAGAAACAGAGCCATTGGAAAAAATGGAGATTGTGGGTGATGAATGCAGCAGGTGTGGCTTTAGCCTACTCTCTCTTCCCTCAATTGCCAGCTTTCAGCTACAAGGCTGGTGTACAGTAAGATGACATATAGATATTAACCCAGAACAAAGTTGTTCCTCCATCTTCCTCTTTCCCATAAACCTCTTCCCTTGGTATTTAAAAGACCACCTCAATTACTTGACCTTCCCCCTCCTAGTGTATGGGTCTTGGTTTAATAAAGAAAAAGCAGTTCTGGCTTGGGGCACTCATAGAAACCATGAGGTGGAAAACCACGGCCTCCATGATTCTTTCCTTAGGGTTGGTTTATTAATTCTTTGCTGCTACCATGTTTCTTCAGATCTGTCTGCCTGGGGTTGGAGATACAGTATGGGGGTGATCTCACAACTCTGGTGATTTATTTACTTTACAGCATACCCATATTTTTCATGGCTTAATTTATATCTCTTTAAAAAATATGAAGATGTTGGGATGCAGACATGGTGGCTATATTTGGAGGATGTGGTTTCTCTATTAGCTTTCTTTACATCACTTACCATGCTCTTCATTTCTGTCATATTCTGATTGTAGTAAGTTCCCCCTCCCCTTATTTTTATGCTAATACTTCCTTGTGCTTTACTGAATACCTTTGCTATTGTTTCTTTGAACTCATTCACATCCTGATGATGGTGTATATGTCTTCTTTTTGGGGGGGAGGTCACACCCAGCAGCGCTCAGGGTTTACTTCTAGCTCTATGCTCAGAAATCACTCCTGGCAGGCTCGGAGGACCATATGGGATGACGGGATTTGAACCACCGTCCTCCTGCATCTAAGGCAAACGCCTTACCACTGTGCTATCTCTCCGGCCCAATGGTGTGTATATCTTGGTGATATTTCCACTCATAGACTTTCGTTGTGTCTACCCATTGTTTTTCTATTGTTCTTGCTATGCTGGGGGGTTGTAGTCTTTGTAGTCATACTTTCTGGAAAAAGTTGGGAGATTAAGCTGAGGTTGCTCTCTTTATTCTTTTACTATATTCACCAAATGTCAGGAAGAATAAATGAGAAACATAAAATTTGTTGAGCAAAGGAGAGGGAGCAGCTTGACAGAAAAATAATAATCTTCCTTTTCCTAGCTAAAATCTGGCTGAATAAGTTTTATCATTTAGAAATACTAGAAAGTTTAAGATGTGTCATGTCCTTCCTCATTTCTACTTCCTCTATTTCATTGAATGTGTCTCTTTTTAAAGCAAAACATGCTAGTAATAGATTTTTCAGCACTATCATTTGAGAAGTCTTCATTAGTTTGAGGATTCACTTCTTTGTATCATAATATTCTTTGCTGAAACAAATACTGAGTCTCTCATTTGTAATTAAATAGTGTTTTTTAAAGGCTTTAAATGTCTTCCTAAAGGATTCTTGTGTAATTTGTTTTTACATAGATGTAGTTATAGTTGCAGTATAGACATAGTGATAAGGTCTGTGTATATTCACCAACTCCTTGAAGGGAAACCATAGAGGAACTTCCTATAGAAACTATAAAAAGGCCAAAGCCATGCATGCTGCCTCCATCACTCAAAATCACCATTTTCCCAATGGCTCTGCCTCATCACTGAGCCTTTATGTTTCCCTTTGGGGACATCAATCTGACCAAATTTCAGGTACTCCAGTTTGGGGCTGATATCATTAGGGCTTTTTCAAGTGAGTCTCCTCATATCTTCTTTCTCCCAGGAAACTTGGCAGTTGTAATCACACCCACAAATGCAGTCACCATCTTTAAACCAGGCTAGCTCCAAAGACTCACCCTTTCTTCAAAAGAGATGTAAACCAAGCTGTGAAAGATCATGGGCACCCTCCCCTCCATATCTTCCTTCTTCCAGGAAGCCTGGCAGTTGAGTTGTATTACCAGTAATAGTGCTTTGCATTTCTGAATAACTTCATTTGTTTGATACTGCCACCCCATAAGAACACACCAATTTAACCAAATAGACAGCTAACTAGAGCTTACTAAACCATTTGTCATTGTATTAACTACTTCATGGGAGATACAGAAATTTTCACAAATGTGCTTGCTACTTGCTAGTTTTATCTTTCTTTCTTTATTTTTTTGTTAACTTTATTATCTTCCATTTTATTTTTTCTTTTCTTTTTTTTCGATAACGTTGCTTTCACTTATATGGAAACAAATATATTATGATTAACCATGTTTACCATGTGATACATTTTCTTTAAATACATTGAAAAAAGAATTCCAGAAACTGCAAGGCCATATTCCATAGAAAATAAACTTAGTTATATCTTAAGTGTCAAAACTCAGGCTAGTATGTTTTCTTACTTAGAGATCTTATTGCTAAGTATTTTCACCAGGGCTCAGGGGGAGAGTACAGGCTGCTAAGGTGCTTATCTTTCATATGGCCAACTCCAGAAAGATTCCAGACCTCACATCTAATTCCTGAACTCTGGCAGCAGTGACTCATGAATATAGAGTCAGAAATAGCCTGAGTACTGCTAGGTATTACCATCTCCTGAAATTAAAAAATTATTTTCAACAGGTTTTGTAAAACCAACCTCCCTCCCTCCCTCCTTTCCTCTCTCCCCCTCCCTCCTTTCCTCTCTCCCCCTCCCTCCCTCCTTCCCTCTCTCCCCCATACCTCCCTCTACCTCCCTCTACCTCCCTCCCTCTCTCCTTCCCTCCCTCCCTCCCTCTCTCTTTCCCTCCCTTCCTCCCTCCCTCCCTCCCTTTCTTCCTTCCTTCCTCCCTCCCTTCCTTCCTTCCTCCCTTCCTTCCTCCCTCCCTTCCTTTCCTTCCTTCCTCCCTTCCTTCCTTCCTTCCTTCCTTCCTTCCTTCCTTCCTTCCTTCCTTCCTTCCTTCCTTCCTTCCTTCCTTCCTCCCTCCCTTTCCTTCCTTCCTCCCTCCTTCCTTCCTTCCTTCCTTCCTTCCTTCCTTCCTTCCTTCCTTCCCTTCCTTCCTTCCTTCCTTCCTTCCTTCCTTCCTTCCTTCCTTCCTTCCTTCCTTCCCTTCCTTCCTTTCTTTCTTTCTTTCTTTTCTTTTCTTTCTTTCTTTCTTTCTTTCTTTCTTTCTTTCTTTCTTTCTTCTTTCTTTCTCTTTCTTTCTCTCTCTCTCTCTCTCTCTCTTTCTTTCTTTCTTTCTTTCTTCTTCTTTCTTTCTTTCTTCTTCTTTCTTTCTTTCTTCTTCTTTCTTTCTTTCTTTCTTTCTTTCTTTCTTTCTTTCTTTCTTTCTTTCTTTCTTTCTTCATCCAGTTATGTTAAATATTTGAGGAAGCAGTACATATATTTGCATATTATATACATATAGGCTCATATGCTATCTTCTGAAAAAATTTTCAAGTTACAATGAGGTTAGAAATATTTTACTATTTTTCCATCATGTTTTTTAGTTTCTGTGCTCCCCATCTTCACTGTTTTCCATTGCTTATAGAAAAATTTAAAAAGCAATGTATGGGGCCAGAGCAATATGCAGGGGTAGAGTGTTTGCCTTGCATGTGGCTGACCCAGGACTGACCTCGGTTTGCTTCTTGTCCTGAGTGTCACCCGGTGTGGCCCAAAAATCAAAAAAAAAAAAAAAAAAAAAAAGACAATGTATTCTACCGAATGTTTTCAGCAGCCATTTCATTTCCCATTCTACTTTTATTATGTGCCAAAACTCCTCCATGTTTTGTAACGTGTCTTGAGAAGTCCCTCTTCATTGACTATTCCTAAGGCACATTTCCCCTTTTCTCCTCCTATCCTCCTATCAGCACCTTTCTTTTGGCATTTGGAGACCAGATGCTTCAGGGCACCTACAAAGCTACAGGCTGTAAGTTTCTGTTAGTGTACAGAAAACCTGGTTGGTCCACTGTCCAACTTAAGGGGTTGATTAATGTATGGATGAATGATGTAATCCTTACCAATAAGAAGCAAAAGAAAGTATACAAGAGTATTTCTTAGAAATTTTCTGAGTAGAAAATTTCAGGGGTAAGGTCTCCTTGTATTTAGGGCAAGGCTTTTCATTTCCCCCATATTTTGCTGGGCCTATGCAAACAATTGCCACTCACACCGTTTTTACTGTATTTTTTAACTTTTATCCTTCAAAAAAAGAGAAGAAGAGATTACTAAACTTTCTTCTAGTGCTTTAATGAATTCATTAGTGATTCAATAATTTTAAAAAATATACTTGCTACTGAACTTTTTCTTTCCTTTTTCTTCCATCTCTTCAGTTTTTCTTTCAATTTTCTATTTTTTTAATCATGTTGCCTTTGGTTTTCCTGAAACAAAGATATTATATTATGATCAGTTGTGTCAACTATGTGATGCATTTTCTTTAAATAAATAAAAATATTATAAAAAGAACCTTTTTAAAGCATGCCATTAGCTTCAGTGTTTTCATTAGCTTCATTAGTTATTTTGCCTTTATTATATAAATTATAGTCAAATATGTGTATTTCTACAGAAGAGTAAATTCAATAGATAATTAAAAATTTAAAAGAATGTCCACTCTCTAGATATCAGGGAATAAAAATAAAGTCAACTAAAACTATCAAGTGTATTTTCAGGAATATTTATTAATTAGAAAAAAATCATTATAAAAGCAAGAGAATTCTTAAAAGAAATGATTCAAATATTCAGTATTGTAACTTTGAAAGAGTCTGTAAACAAAGAACACAGAGGTAGAAGAACCACTGCTTTTAGTAATGTTCTAGGCTCAAATGGGTCTCGGGTATCAAATTGTATATTACTTAAATGTGGGAGAGGTTAAAAAGAGAAAAATAGCAACCACCCTGTATTAATGTTTTTTCATTAAAATGTGTGCAGAATATAAAAAAAGAACTTTGTAAAACTTAAAAAATGTACTTTTACAAAAAAGAAAAAGAAAATTTTTGAGTATTCAAAGAGAACAAATTCTTTCTCCACTCCTCAAAATACCTCTCTACTTTTAGAAAAGGCTACCAAGGCAGTATACCTAGTACAGATTCAGTGTAAGGTTGAGAGTATTCATGAGATAGCAGAGGACAAAGACAAGGGAAACTGGGGTTCTTAGAAAGGTCTTATTCCTGGTTTCCCTAATCGACAGGTTATATTATGCTGGTAAGGTCAGGCACTGGTTTGTGTGTCATGGTAGAGAGGTTCATTCATTGAATCCTTATCACTCTCTTAGGAATAGTGTATTTTTATTATTTCCATTTTACAAGTGAGAAAACTGAAGCCCAAAAAGGTTAATGTGCCAAGGTCACTCACTCTCTATTTGTTTGTCTTTTCAGCTTTTTATTATAGAAAAATTTAAGTACACACCAAAGTAGAGCATAGTGAAATGAATCTCCAGGGACCCATCCATCATCCAGTTTAAACAATTAGCAACCCATGACCAGTCTTGGCTCATTTCTGGCCCCTGTTCACATTTCTCTGTCCCACACAATTTTCAAGCAAATCCCACATCTCAAGTTATTTCATTTTGGCTACTTAGTATTTAATTCTGATTACTTCATGCGTGACAGAAACTAAAAGCTACTTTTATTTGGGTCTTTGGTTACAACTAAAACTATTCCCTAAATATGAATGACTTTCTCCTCAAAGAAATTTGAAAATGTAAATAAGCTGAAGGTGTAAAAATCACCTATAATATAATCACCTAGCAATAATGACTCATAAGATAGTGTACTTTCAGTATTTTCTGTATGTTTTTTTTAATATAGGATGATATTTTTCCACTGATTATGACCTGAGTGTTTTTTGTTTAAATATTTGTAAAAATCCTGGGGTGCGTATGGGAGCTTGATTTCCAGTTTTTGGAGGAATCTCCATATTGCTTTCCATAAAGGTTGAACTAGATGGCATTCCCACCAGCAGTGGATAACCCAGCTATACCACTCCTAGGAATATACCCTAGGAACACAAAAATACAATACAAAAATCTCTTCCTTACACCTATATTCATTGCAGCACTATTTACCATAGCAAGACTCTGGAAACAGCCAAGATACCCTTCAACAGATGAATGGCTAAAGAAACTGTGGTACATATACACAATGGAATATTATGTAGCCATCAGGAGAGATGAAGTCGTGAAATTTTCCTATACATGGATGTACATGGAATCTATTATGCTGAGTGAAATAAGTCAGAGAGAGAAAGATGCAGAATGGTCTCACTCATCTATGGGTTTTAAGAAAAATGAAAGCCATTCTTGCAATAATACCTTTCAGACACAAAAGAGAAAAGATCTGAAAGTTACAGCTCACCTCATGAAGCTCACCACAAACAGGGATGAGTTTAGTTAGAGAAATAACTAAGTTTTTAACTATCCTAATAAAGAGAATGTACGAGGGAAATAGAAAGCCTGTCTAGAGTACAGGCAGGGGTTGGGTGGGGAGGAGGGAGATTTGGGACATTGGTGATGGGAATGCTACACTAGTGATGGGTGGTGTTCTTTACATGACTGAAACCCAAATACAATCATGTATGTAATAAAGTTGTTTAAAATTTTTTTTAAAATAACTTTGTTTTTGTTCTTCCTGAAACAAATGTATATGGTCAATTGTGTTAAACATGTAATATATTTCCTTTAAATAAATTTTAAAAAATTTCAAAAAAAATCCTGGGGTGCTAGATTTCCCCATAAATTTCTCTTCAAAGACCTTAAACATATCCTTGAAAATCTAGCTCCTGGACTATTGTTCTGCCTCAACTGTGTCCCTTTGCACCCTCTATAATAGCTCCATCATGGTGATTTGATAACAGGTGGCAATTGACTCTTCATTCATGATCTTGACTAGACCAGAGCACACAGAAGGAGAGAGGTGCTGAATTAACTATGGTGCCTACACCTTAATAAGGAACAAATTGACAAAGGTTATTCTTGTAGAGGTGATTCAAAATGGACTGGCCTGCTCTTGTAGCAGAATTTTACACAGTCACAGTGAAGAAATATTTTCTCATTCAGAGGGGTAGGTAAGATTAGGTCCCTTCTGAGAAAAGGTGAGTTTGTAGTGCATGTCATGAACAGCATTGTGCCCATTTTTTGTCACTTGATAACTAGAGAGGAAGTAATGGCTCTAACTTTGGAAAGTATTGACAATGTTTAAGCTACTCACTCTCTCATTGTCTTTTGTCTTCTCTTCACCATGAAAATTTTAGCTTTGAAATAACTGACAGGACCATTTTTTTAAAATAGTATTTTATTTAAACACCTTGGTTACAAACATGATTGTGGTTGGGTTTTAGTCATATAAGAGGATACCCCCCCCTCCATCACCAGTGACAGGACCATTTTAGATGTGAAACTCTTTGAGTTTTCTTTACTTTCTCTCATGAAAGTAGTTTGCATTTTCTGTGCCTCATTGTTTCAGAGGTGGTGAAATGATGACTGACTTCCATTTCTACATTTGTTTAGAAAAGCCTAAAGTCTTTGAGGAGGAGTAGTTTTGTGTCCTATTGAGATAGTAAGGGTATCTGAAGGAAGTTTGGAAAGAAAAGGAATTCCCTTTGAATGACACAGAAAAGCTCACAGTCTCTTTGGTTCTGTGATCTATGAAAAACAGAACAAAGACAACTCAAGTAAGTGGCAAAAATTGGGATGGAAAAGATGACACATGCATGAATCCAGTCAGAGTTAGTTTGGATGTCTAGAAAGTAAGTTTGATTTAAAGAAAACAAATTATTGTCTTGCTTACCTAAATTTGTTGACTAAAATACCTGTTCCTTAAGGACTTATATGAGTTTGTGAGTCATCCGAAGTCATTTTAGAATGAGACAATAGAAAATAAAAACCATTATTATTATGAAACAAATGTGAATTTTGAGAGCAGATTTATTATTTTATTCCAGGCCCTAAATTTTGCCTTTGGATTTCTCCCTCACTTTCAACTGTAGTAGACATAGTCAATTGTTGTTTGCTTCAATGCCTCCTTCTACCCCAACTTGACTCTGAAGCAATAAAACTTCCATTCAGTTCTGACTGTCTCTGTCCCGTTCTCTTCTGGCTGTTTATATCTTTCTGTGAAACACTTTTACTATAGCAAAATTCTTCCCTAGATAGCCTTTTCCAACTCTATCCTCTCTCTTTGGATTAGGAGTATATCTTAATATCTGTTCCCAAGACTTCCAACGGTTATTCTAGTCCCATTTGTAACTGTGCTTTCAACTACTTATAGTTAGATAGAACATAGAAACTTGTTTGCATCTGAGTTTCTAATAGATCCAGATTGATGAGTAAGAAAAATGAGAATGGAAAGATATTACAAGATAAGACATAAAGAGTCTAGAGATGATGTAGACATCTGGTAATGTGGTCCTTACTGGGCAACAGGGCCCAAAAGGTAAGAGATTTGAAGGAGATGAAGATGATGTGGCTCATCTTGAGGCAAAGCTGGTTAAACTTTTCCCCAATTCTCAACTCTGCATTCCTTTGACCTCTAGGATTTCATATGGTCATCCAACCAGAGTTGACAATTTCCAGTTTCTCTTGCAGATAGATATGGTCATGTGGCTAAATGCGGGCCTCTAAAAATGGAAGTGGAAATGATAAAGAATCCCAAGTCTTCACCTTAAAAACAAAACCACTAACTTACTCCTTTATTCTCTTTTCTGCAGACTGAATGCAGGAATTGATGTCTGTAGCAATGAACTTCCTACTCAGTTTAGAGGCTCATCAAACTCAATAATAAAACAGGCCTCTGCTGGTTTTGCTTAAGGTGGCCTTACCATATTTAACTATTTTCAAGATATTTTACCAAATGCCATTGCCATGCGATTTACCAATAAAATAGGAACTAAGGTTATGTGTGTATTTATGTGTATGTGTTTGTGTGTATCTGTGTTTGTGTGCATGTATGTATCTGTGTGTTTGTGAGTATGTGTGTGTATCTGCATATGTGCAATTGGGTAGGAGTGCATCTCCTACAGAGGGCTCCTGTATAGTGTGTGTTCCTTGTAAATTCCCACTAAGCACTCACTTTGAGAGACTTAGCACTTATATTTCCACTGTACATGAATGTTAACAGCCAGGAAGGTGCAAACAGTGCAGCTTGAGTAGAATAATTTTGCTTCTTCCTTCTCCACTCTTTTAGATGAGCCCCTGCTCCCCAGTCCAAAGCATTACAGAAGAAAGAAAAGGGAGAGAAAACAGTTCTGTCTCCTCTTTTGGAGACAAGTTGCCTTCTAGGCTACCAGGGAGATAGTCAGATGAAATATGTGTTTGAAACATCAAGCTAAATTTACTGTACTGTAATTTCTTTTTAATTTGAAAATTACCATCAATATTCTTTAACATAAGGTTCATTTATGGAGAAAAGAAAAATAAAATTGGACAGATTTCTTTGTTGTGTTAGGGTCAGTGACTGGATGAAATTGTATTTTTCAAGTTGGAACATCACTGAATTTAAACACTTACACTAGTTTATACACCAAATAGAAAATCACAGCCAGAAAAATAGATAGATCCCAATTCAGTTTCCCCTACCCAAATTTGGCTGTGGCTTTTCTCTTCAGGGGAAGAGTTGGGTAGGAAAAGGAAGGTGGGGTGGAACTGGTGGGAGAGAGATGTAAGTCCTAGAGACAGAGTCACCCTGGTTCCCGAGGTCAAAAACAGACATGCATTGCCATGTGTCAGTGGGCATGGGCAAACATGGTCAATCCTTTCAGATATTAGAGTGTACTAGCTTTTCCATCCTTTCTGTTTCCTTCTCTGTGGAATGAGCTCTGGGAGTATAACCCTTTTAGCCTCTTTCTGCCCCTTTAATCATTTCCTCCCAGGACAGTTGGAAATACTTGACTAATGGGTCAATCTTGGAAAAATAGCCTGGAAGTCAGCTGAGCTTCCTTACTCTTTCTGACAGGAATCCTTCCCACCAACCCCCAACACACACACATATCGTCTTATCTCTATCTTCCTGACACAAAAAGCCAACACGCATCCAGATCTTTCTGGATTGGGAGATGCCTCTACTTGATTCTTATGGTAGGAGGAGCCAACTAGCTTGCTATAAAGACACCATCCTTCAATTTAGCTTGAATAAATGTTGCAGGGAGGTCCACTGTCTCCCAGGACTGCTGGACAAAACACTTCAACCCAGGTGGCTTATAGTATAGGCGCTGTTTCTTCCAGCTCTGAGGTTTGAAGTTAGAATTGATTTCTCTCCCTGACTACCTTTTCCTTGGCCTTTCTTCTTTGTGTTTGCATCTCTTAGGCCTCCTTCTCTTTGTATTTGCATAGACGGTGGCTCTTCCTTTTATTAGAGTATCCATCTTATCCCTACACTTTGTTTAAACTTGGTAATTTCCTTCAAGACCCTATTCATAAACTCATTCACATTGGGGGGGGGGGATGAGGGCATCAGTATATGGATTTGAGGGAGGAAGTCACAATTTCATCCACAAGATTCTTTTTTTTTTCTTCCCCCATCCCACAAGATTCCCTTTTGACCTCAGTCTATTTTAGCACTTTTTCTGGTTTCTTAACTAGTGTAAAACTTGTGTAGTACAAAGGAGCCTTCCAACTTAACCTAGAGGGTATCAATATGGTGGCTCAGAACAGCACATTCCAGACAGTAGAAGTAGCAACTAAAGAAAAAGGAAGGGACAGAGACAGGCTTGGAAAGCAGCTCAGGTGGTATATGATGCATTTTAACCTCACCTTGCATCCCCTAGGAAGATGCAAAAATGAACAACAACAACAAAAACAAAAATCGTGTAGAAAGTCTAGGGGGGGAAACTCTTAAAACATCTGAACCCTGGTTCCATCAGCCATGGGCAATGAAGAAAAATTACATAATGTGAAAATCAACCAGTATTTAAGGACCTCCAGGTAAATACTACTACAACACGTGTTTTATAGGAACTAAGGAAAAGGCCAGTGAGATAGTGCAGCAGGTAAGGCACTTGCCTTGCACATAACTGACCTGGGTTCAATTCCTAAAACCTTATGTTATCCCATGAGCTCACCAGGAGTGATTCTTGAGTGCAGAGTCTGGAGTAACCCCTGAACACTACCGGGTATGGCCCGCTCCCTGTAAAAAAGAACCTTGAGAGAAGAAATTTAATACCTAATACATTTATAACCTAATACAATTTACTGAAATGTCAAATTTTCTTCCTTCACTGGAAGGGAAAAAAACATACTTCTCCTCTGAGGTTTCTCCTCACATTCTTTCCAGTTTTACTCTTTCTTGTGTTTCTGATTCTGCAGCTTTGTGGAAAAGATATGAGATTAGATTCATTTCAAGGACCTAAACAATGAGATCCAGCTGAACCACTCAAATTCCATAAAGGACTTCAGATTCTCGGGGCTCAGAAACCTTGAAGATGTTCACTGCAAATCAATTTTAAAAAGAGAAGTAGCATTCTGTTTCCCCATTCTCAACTCCCCCACTCCCTGCCCCCACCCCCTTCCAGTCACCCTGGAGCATTGGAGAAACTTGCATTAAGCATAATTCTTGCCCTAAATGAGTGTAATATAAGGATATTCATATGAGTTATAACTCAGCTAACAAGGGCCAGATTAGTTGTGGTCAAGTTTTTTTTGCCATTTTGTGGGCGGCATCTTTGTACATCAGCCAGATCATTGCCTTAATTGGGGTCATTTGGGGGTTTGGGGCGGGTGCCATAGGTTACTTCTTTTCACTCCTGTGGTTCTTCATTAGTCATTTTGTGTGCCAAAGTGAAACCAGCACGAAGAGGCCAGGCCACGGATTTGCTCTGGGGAAAAAGAGCAGCCTTTCAAAGCATGTACTCCTGCAGAGGACTGAAGCAGATTTTATTTTTTTCAGAAACTTATTGAAGTTGTCTTCTCCCAGAGTAGATTAGCATGAAAGAAAAACAAAAATCAAAACAGGTTTTGGAGTTGGTGTTTCTACACTCAGAGCTCAGCTTTTTGTCAGACTTTGGGCAGGACTCAGCTGGAGCAATGCAGGGCTTACTCCTAGCTCTGTGCTCAGGGGTCACTCCTGGAGGGGTTCAGGGGATGATGTATAGTGCCAGGGATTGAACTGTTGGCTGCTTGAGAGGCAAACCCCTTAACCCCCTACACTATTTTGTTGGTATATTACTTAGCCTGCCTAACTCTCAGGCTTTCCAAAGGCAAAATGGGATGGACAACTACCATTAGGGAACTAATGCTCCCAGTAAGAAAGTGACATACATAGATAAGGACTCAATGAAACTCAGTAAGTCTCATGGAGTGGTGTCAAAATAATTTGGATGTCTGGGATCAAGAATGGAAAGTCTAGAGTGATCTGCTAAGTCAAGGCCAAGAGAAATGATTCCTTTGGAAAGATAAATAATTGAGCTGGAAAAATAGCATAGAGGGTAAGGTAGTTAAAGCCAACCTGGTTTGTCCTCTGATACCACATAGAGTTCTCTGAGCCCTACCAGGAGTGGTTGCTGAGCATGGGGCCAAGAGTAAGCCCTAAATACTGGTAGGTGTGGCCCCAAAAGCAAACAGAATTTTTATGGGGGGGGGGTCACACCCTGTAACACTCAGGGGTTACTTCTGACTATGCTCTCAGAAATTACTCTTGGCTCGGGGGACCATATGGGGCACCGGGGATAGAACCCAGGTCCATCCTGGGTCAGCCACGTGCAAAAATGCTCTACAACTGTGTATCACTCCAGCCCCTCAAACAGAATTTTTTTTAAAAAGAAAGATAAAGTGTTTTGAAGAAGTGAGTAGGTATGCCAGGAAGGACCAAGACAGAAGAGTTAATTATATCTCACAATGCCACATGCAGTCAAGACTTACAAGGGTTTACTGGCCATTCCTCTGGCACTGCACCACTTGAGGGGAAACTGTGTACTAGTTTCATGTGATCCTGAAAGAGCTACCTTCATCGGGCCAGCTACTAGAGAAATATGCAAAAGTCTAGAATGAAATGTCATGAGACTGAGTTGAATCTACCTCAAAACATGGAAAGCACCAACATCCAGAATGAAAGAATAGGAAGGTGGGTAGCCCCTTTCTGTCAGTATGAACAGTTCATTACTGACTATGATTCATGAGAACAATGTGAAAGTCTTTGAACATTGTTGCCCTATGGCATAGAGCAAATGAGAAAGATTCTTTCTGGAGATCAGTATTTTTGAGGAACAGCAAGAGTCTGTGTGTGGCCTTTGAGCCAGAACTGCCTTTCCTTGCAGCTTCAAGTTACAGAAGCTAAATTCAGGCCTGCACAGACACAAAGACAATCCCTCCCCTGACTCACCACTACCCCAGCCCCCATTTTGGAGCCTCAGTTCTGCTTGGGGAGAGGCAATCTGTCATTCTTTATCATCTGCAGCCCAGCGTTACAGAAACTCTCCATTAGGCAGGCCAGGTTCAAAGGATGAAATTTCCTTGTCTAGCCCAGTCATTTCAATAGGAAACTACTGTGGGCTCAGAAGCTGAGAATGTGGGAGTCTTTTTACCCTACCACAGCTACTTTGTAGGATAGAAGATCCATAGCTGGTGGGGCTCACCTCATACCTCTTGTGCCCTCATCGCTTTGGGAAAAGCAGGCTACCTATCCCCAGTTCTGTATATAGGGCATGTGGGATCCTCCCAGGCCAAAGACCAAAGGCTGGCCTTGAGGATGGAAAAGCTCAAAAGCTGTTTGGAAATTGAGTTATTTTGGAAGAGTATGGAAAGGCATAGTTGTAAGTAATGGGATACTTAACAGAAAGCAATTTAGAGAATACTGGGACCTCCATGGACAGGGAACAGGGCAAGGAAGATTTTGGTAAGAGAAGTCAAAGGAAGAGATGAGCAGGATGCACTCTCTGGATTACAATTAATTCTTGAGTCAGGATGCATGCATGCCAGGCTATTTTAGCTCAAGTGTAATTGGGGAGAGGGAGTAGATGTGAAAGTATACTCCAGCTCAGTAGACTTAGTAACATGGCAGAAGTCATGCTAACATAAAAGAGTTTCAACACATCATCAAGTCAACTGAGCCTTCAGATTCTCAGACTCTGGGCTAATCTCCAAGAAGCCAGTATATAAAAAACAACCAATAGAAAAGAGGGCCAGAAGGACAGTTTGCCACAAAGAAGCAGTGGGGTGGGAAGTGCAGTTAGGACAGAGAAGAGACCACTATAATAATGATAATTGGAAATGATCACTCTGGACAAGAACTGGGTGCTGAAAGGAGGTAAACTGATATGCATGAAATCTTTCAGTAACAGTATGACAGAGAGAGGCGGGGATAAGTGTCTAATATAGAGGAGGCAGACTAGAGGGAAGGATCAGAAGGGAAATTAGGGACAATGGTAGTAGGAAATGTGCCTTGGTGAAGGAATAAGTGTTGGAGCATTGTATGAGTGAAACTCAATCATGAAAAACTTTGTAACTGTATCTCAAGGTAGTGCAATTAAAAAATAAGTTATTTTAAAGCACACCACAAACAATTTGGAAGCCAGTGTGAAAGACCAAAATGGTTCTCCCAGGAACGGTCAGAGAGAGAACCGCCAAACTGTATTTGAACAAAAACCAAATTCCTTGAATTGTGATTCAATCTTTAAGGCACATGCACTTTCATTGGTAGGGAGCCAACATCAAACTCATGTCTCAGTTTTCCTTTGATTTGAAGGCCACACCTGAAGCCATCCTCAGTGGGTTTTTTTGTTTGTTTTGTTTTGTTTTGGCCACACACCTTGATGCTCAAGGGTTATTCCTGGCTATGCACTCAGAAATCACTCCTGGCTTGGGGGAACCATATGGGATGCCGAGGGTTCGAACCACGGTTCGTCCTAGGCTAGCATGGGCAAGGCAGATGCCTTACTGTTTGCTCCACCACTTCGGCCCCCATCCTCAGTGTTTGACGGCTGTTCTGGACTGCAATGATAAGGCATGAATCTAGGGTTCTATATGCAAAGCATGTAGGTTAGCAACTTTAAACCAGATACTTGCCTTGGTTTTCCACTCCAGTTTTGAGCATCTTGCTCTTGCTCTGAGCAGAGCCCCTGCCTTTCTCACTGCTAACAAAGTCCTAAAGACATTTAGGTATGATTGTCCATGCATTCCACGAAAGCTGTCTTTCGCATTTCAGCATCTTTGCAATGGGGATGTGTGGTATGATCAATATGATAAGAATAGGTAGTATCCATTTAGTGTGCAGCAGTTATTCTTCTTTATTCATACATAAAATAGCAGCACCTCTATTGGAAATGATCTTATTAGAATGAATGAAGCACATTTGAAAGTATTGCTAATGCTCCTTTTCTGTGCCAGGCACATATAATGGAATCAGGACACAGAGGGGCTCAGTGATCAAACCAGGCACAGGCTCTATCCCAATAATATGGGGTTAAAGACGTCTTCCCAGGTGGATTAGAATATGGGTATTTGGAGGAAGGAAAGGAATAGGATGGGGATAAAGATGGATTTGTTTTATTCATGATGAGACTAGAGAGACTCAGTATCTTTTGATGCCAAAGGTCACCCTAAACTTGGTAAGGAAGATTATACAGTGTCTACTACAAACAAGGAGGATGCATTTAAGTCATACAGAGTCCATCATGGCCAGACTCCAGTGTGGAAAATTTCCTCTGGGAGCTGGAGCCATGAAAGCTTAAACTGGAAGTGGACCCCAGATTATGGTCATCATCAGCAGAGCAATATAAAGGGCATGCACCTCAGGAGTCCAGTTTAGGATGTAGAAAAGGAAGCAATAAATTTTGGAGAAAATAGGTAGAGATTTCATAGGAAAGTGGTGGAGATGGATTTGGAAGTGAGGAAGAGAGAGGAGCTGGGAAAGTCTTCCAGTTCAGGTTTTAACACCAGACTTAAAAGCAATACTGCCTACTACATTATGGAATAAAAGAATAATGGGGGGCCAGAGAGATGGCATGAGTGCTCATACTTTGCATGTGGGAGTTCTGTATTTGAGCCTCAGCACTGCATGTTCTCCTGAGCATCTCCAGGAAAAAGCCCTTGATCACCAAGTCAGGAGTAGTTCCCAAGCACAGCTGGGTTTGCCCTTGAAACAAATCTGAAAACCAAAAACGAATGTGTTGGAAAAGAAAGATATTGTGTATGTTCAAGGTATTTTGTGTGCAATGACCAGAAAACATTGTGACTACTTGGAGTCTTTTTTTTTGGGGGGGGGCACACCCCACAACACTCAGGGATTACTCCTGGCTCTGTGTTCAGAAATTGTTCCTGGAAAAAAAAAAGAAATTGTTCCTGGCAAGATTGGGGGACCATATGGGATGCTGAGGATTAAACCCGGGTCTGTCTTGGGTCAGCCTCATGCACGGCAAACTCCCAACTGCTGTGCTATCACTCTGGCCTCTGACTACTACTTGGAGTCTTAAAAGATAGAAATCAGCAACATTGGGATTGGGACTTAGTTAGGAGCTTCCTGAAGGCAGGATTCTCGTCTTCTGTTTGCTGCCTGTGTCAGTGGAGAGCACAGGAAATGGACATAATCACTGCTCAGTGAACCTTTCCCAGGATTATGTAATAATGATAGTAGCTGGTGTATTTCTGGGAGTGCATGTGTGTATGTTAATGCATATGAATGGTTACAAAGAGGGCTTTTTCTACTAGGCACAGTTCTAAGATCTTTCCCTCATTCACTTAAAATAGCATATGAGGTATCCACTCTTGATACTTCCACTGGAAAGATTAAAACATGGAGCTCCAGAGACATTCACCAATTTGACTGTTTCCAGACTCAGTTAACAGTGGACTTGGGGTTAATGTGAGGCAGATTGACTTTGGGGATGTTCTCAATGCAGTTATAATGTTCTTTTCTGTAAAATATTTTCTTTTTTTTTTTTGGCTATTGGCAAAGAGAAAAGTCTCAACACACAAAAGCTTAAGTTCCAGATGTTCAGAAGTTTTATTTTATCTTTTCACTTAGCAAATGCACATTTGTAGGACAAGATTCTGCCTAAACATCACCATGTCTGTGAAACTCTCCTTTATCACCAAGTCTTTTTACAGCTAAGTTTACCTTCCTCCAGCTCTTTAAGAAGTCTTAAGATGCTGGGGGGGGGGAAAAAAAGGAAAGGAACTATCACATTGGTTTTGTCTTCTATTTTTTTCTCCAATTTTAATTCTACTTAAATTTTCAACTTTAATTTTAATTCTATCCTCTCTGTGTCCTTAAACAGTATTACACATGGCATATAATAGATATGGGATTAAGGTTTGCCAAGGGAATAAACAAATGAATGGAGGAAAAAAGTGTATCCTATGTCTTACTAATATTTGACAAATAAGGGGTTGCTATTGATAAGTCACATGCTGCCTGAACATCCACAAGTACATTCTCATATCTCTACCACCATGCATACAAACTTGGAATAAGATCTGCTGATTGTGGACTCCTTATACCTCTGTCCTATAGCAGCATCAGGATCTAGGGGATTCAATTATCCACATCACTTTGGTTTTCAAGGAGAAACGGAGGAGGTGCTCTCCTGTGATGCTGTTAGTACCAGTGTCTGTGAGCTGGTGGTACAATATCTGCCCTTGCTGGAGCATAACCTGGAGATCAGGTTCCTACTTCCTATGTCCAGTCCATGATGATATTTCAATTTCTCCATATTGATGTCATGGGATCCAGGCACTTTACTCTCTTCCATTTTCATGCTCTTAGGAGCAATTTCTATGAATCCTTGCTCATGTATTTATTTAGGACTAAACTTGCTGTTGGAAACATCTCAGCATATGGTTACTGTTTGCATGAGGGGTGGAGTATCTATTTCTCCATCGTGTGGCGAAAGTGCAGCAGTTGTAATATCTCATTACGGCGCTTCACTTTATTTAATAAAAAAAATAGTATTGCTCTACTTAACAAAATTATCCTCAGACCCTCCACCCACCCCCCAAAATTTGATCTGTGGTTTCAATGCCTCTTGCCATAATAGCTTTAGATGGTTTGCATGTGATATTAGTTAGCTCCAGAATCTGCTTTCAATTCAGTCGCTTCAGATTGTGTGTTCACGGTGAACCATTAGTCACCAAATGTTGACAAGCGCCTGTAAGCATGCCATCTCCCCCTTTGTTTATATGCAAGTGCAGCCACTAACATGATTTATTTATGCTTTAATTAAAATTTGTGGATAGACCAGTGATTTTGAGTGGGGACTTTTCTAATTTGTGGGCTCCAGAAAGAAAAAAAAATCAATAACCTGATACCATTTATGTTTTTATAGCTACCCCCGTCATTTATAATGCAGACCTGCCACTCACCTGCAAACTTCCTCAGAGGAGAGTGATCTGTACCATATAAATCTTCCCCAGGGGGCCGAGAAGCTCCATATTTCAGGTCCCTTCCCTTCTGTGTCAGCTGTAAGGGAGACGTTACATGCTTTCCATTCTCATGGTAAGGCAAAGGCTAAAATGAATATTGAAAGCAAATTGATGGACTGCAAGTTTTATCATCCCCGACCCAATCCGAAAGAGCGACTTAGAATTTTAATAATTTAAGTCCATTGATTTTATCTTCTGCATCTTAGTCTCCATATTGAAAATGTACCCCACAGAGTGTTTTGGAAAGAACATACCCCCCAAATGCTGAGCTTTTATGGGAACTTAATCTCTTCGACATTGCAGGTGCATAAATCTCCATGAAATTACACCAAGTTAACGTATTTACTGGGGCACACAATTTAGTAACTACTTTATAAAAGTCTAAATAAAGATAGATACGACAGGTAGATATGGAGAAATAATGAGTCAATGCTCCAATGTATTTTTTTTTTAACAAGATGAGTTCATTGCCTTTGCAAGCCTCTCCGCCTAACCAAAAAAGAATTAATTAATTTTAAGGTGTTGGAGATGGCTTTAATTGCTTTTTTAAAAAATAAGTCTAGGACGGGCCTGGAGAGATAGCACAGCGGTGTTTGCCTTGCAAGCAGCCGATCCAGGATCAAAGGTGGTTGGTTCGAATCCCGGTGTCCCAGGTGTCTCATATGGTCCCCCGTGCCTGCCAGGAGCTATTTCTGTGCAGCCAGCCAGGAGTAACCCCTGAGCACCGCCGAGTGTGGCCCAAAAACCAAAAACCAAAAATAAGTCTAGGAAATGTGAGCTGTTTTTACATTTTCTGACAAATTCAATTCATCCTCTTTGCCAGAGTTAGGCTTGGGATGTTGTAGGGGCCGTGATAAAAATTGGGGAGGGGAAGCTAAAATGCCTAGTTTGGTTTACCATTTGGGTCCCTTGAGAGAAACAAGGTAACAAGGAGAAGCACATTTTTGGTTTAGAAAAATTTTTCTTTTTTTTTTTTTTTTTTTTTTTTTTTTTTTTGGTTTTTGGGCCACACCCGGTGACGCTCAGGGGTTACTCCTGGCTATGCGCTCAGAAGTCGCTCCTGGCTTGGGGGACCATATGGGACGCCGGGGGATCGAACCGCGGTCCGTCTCCTAGGCTAGCGCAGGTAAGGCTTACCTTACCTCCAGCGCCACCGCCCGGCCCCGGTTTAGAAAAATTTTTGTTTGTTTGTTTGTTTTTGGGTCACACCGGGCAAGCAGGGGTTACTCCTGGCTCTATGCTCAGAAATCGCCCCTGGCAGGCACAGGGGATCATATGGGATGCCAGGATTCGAACCACCATCCTTCTGCATGCAAGGCAAACGCCTTACCTCCATGCTATCTCTCCGGCCCCTAGAAAATTCTTTTAAGGTTCTCACCTTTGCTGCTTTTTTACTCCATTGTACCCTTCTCCTTCTCACTTCACAGCTAGGCCCTTGGATTCTGAAGAATTGTGCCTACAGGTAGACTACGTGTCTTTAGCTGCAGATTGAATAATTTCTTGGGTTCAGAAGAACCACTCAGCTGAATGGTAGATTTCTGTTCCACACACTTACATCTCTTGCAGTAAATCCACAGCCTTGAGTATAGCCCTGGCTGTCTCCAGGGACTTTGTACCAATAGTAACTCATTCCTAGCTCAATCCACCTGTCTATCCCATGGCAGCCAGGATGGGAGAAACTCACAAGGATGTGGTAGTAGTAAGAAAAGAGTCCTAAGTTATAGCGAGAGGATAGGTCAAGCCCTTCATATTTAAAATAGTCTTGTAATTTATACCCAGAATTCAAAAACAATAAACCAGAAATAGAAAAGAAATTGGGGCTAGGCCAAGCAGGGGAAATAAAAAGCAAAACTCTCAGAATCTTTTAGAGAGGTCAGGGGAGGGTGGTATGGGGTGGCAAGGTAAGGCAGGTAAACATCCAAGATCACCCCTGAAGCACAACAGACACAGTGGTAAGTAGCACAAAATCCAACTTTGTTGTTGTTGTTGCTGCTGCTGTTGTTTTGTTCACATCTGACGTTGCTTACTTCCTTTTGGTAAGTGAAGCTAATTGCCCTTTCTGCAGTATTAACCTGTCAATGTCCTCTAATAGCTCTACCAGTACAAAGTAGCACTAACCTCTCCGACAATGATTTTAGCTGTACCATGAGTGGGGATGTTCAATGAGATCAAAGAAATAATGGTACCAGTAAAAGAAAGAGAATATAAATGAGAAAACTGCAATTGAAATGATAGAACTGAAGAGTTTGGTAGATGAAATTAAAACAAATAAACATGCAAAAACAACACCTTAGTGGAAGACCTCAGAAGCAGAGTATCAGTAGCAGAGGAAAAAAAAAAACAACTGAACTCCAAGATGCACTGCCAGGAAACTCTAGAAAACAACAGAAGATGGGTAAATCCCAAAATTAACCACAGATGCACCACAGAACAATGCACCACAGAACAATGGGATGAGTTCAAGAAGAGAACTTTAAGAATTATCAGTCTCTGAGGCAACCAAAGACAAATTCAATGGAAAAAAAAATAATAAACCAAAGAAAAGATAACAGAGAAATTCCTAGAGTTGGACACTGCATGTCTCCACAATATCAACATCTGTTCATGTAAGGTGTGAAAAGACCTAATGGATCTTTCTATGACCACTTCCTTTCATGAGGTCCACCTCGCCCACTTTCTCAATCACACACCGAAGAGCTCCCATATCTTGGAGCACAGATCACCTGCGCCTACTTCTTGGCCTCTGAGCATGTTCTTTGCTGTGCTTGGAAAACACTGTCTGTTGCCTTGACACCAACAACTGGTGTCCTTCCCAGACACTTTTAAGATGGCATTCTTGTTTTCTGGGAAACTG
Source organism: Suncus etruscus (assembly GCF_024139225.1). Lineage (NCBI taxonomy): Eukaryota > Metazoa > Chordata > Mammalia > Eulipotyphla > Soricidae > Suncus > Suncus etruscus. The sequence continues at coordinate 16,711,359 of NC_064853.1, forward strand.
GCCCTGAGTCTCAAATACTCCATTCTTTCGCAATCAGAGCCTGCCATCCTGAATTTATAGTCTTACTTAGTTTCTCTTTTGTCTGTGAATAAATGCAAAGCCAAGTTGGGTTTTATTTTAGTAAAATTGTTGTATAAAAACCCTCTGTTTATGGCAACAAGTTAACAACAGTAACAGCAATAACAACTATCACCTTAGCAAGTCAAAAATAGAAACATCTATAGTGACATAAAAGGTTTCTTGAAAACAACAACAAAAACAACAGGAGCTAGATGGTAGTACAACAAACCCACCTGCTTCAAAACCCAGCATCACATGGCACCTTGAACAACATTGGGTACAGCCCTGGAATTCCCCTATTTCCCCTTCAGTACCTTCAGGAGCCAGGTGGCCAGCTTAAGGTCTGTAGTATATCATACAATGAAAAGAATGAATCTCTAAAAAAGAAATTAAGTTCTGATATATGTTATGGCATAGATGAATCTTAAAAGCTCTATGCTAGGTGAGATGACATACGCAGAGGGGCAAATATAGTACTTTAGAACCTATTTGAAATATCTAGAATAAGCAAATTCATAAGATCACAAGTAGATTAGAGATACGAGGTGCTAGGGAACAGTGTACTGGAATATGGAGCCATTGCTTAATGGTCACAGAGTTTCTGTATAGTAGGATTACACATTTAGAAATGGTTTTATAAATATACTGAGTACCATAGAATCAAACCCTTCAAAGAAACTTAAGGGGCCATAGCCACAGCATTTGCATTTGCATTTGCCTTGCATGTGACTGATGCAGATTCAATCTCTGGCATTCCATATGCTCCACAAGCCTGCCAAGAGTGATTTTTGAGTGCAGAGCCAGGAATAATCTCGAGTTCCTATGGATATGGCCCCAACCCCCTCCAAGTGGCTTCCATGACAACTTGTCTGCAATATTTATATACTCACAATTAAGACAACAATTTAATGCAGCAATTACATTTCGCACTGTAAGTGGTTAAACTGTATAATCTAAATTCCATCTCAATAAAGTTGTTAAAATAAATGGGCAACAGATTTGAACATTTTTGCAAAAAATATATGCAAATAACAAGTCCGTGAAAAGATCTGTAACTAGAATGTTAAAAACAGGGGATTTGTATGAGAATTACAATGAGATACCATGTACAGTCTCACCCACGAAGATGGCTGTAACTATGAAAAGAAAAGCAAAACTAAAAGAGGTCTGGAGAGATAGAACAGAGATTAAGACTCATAGGTGCAGTTGACCTTGGTTCTATCCCTACCACCTAGCACTGCATGGTCCCTGAGCACTGCCAGGAATGACTCCAGAGCACAGAGTCAGGAGTAAGCCAAGAGTACTACTGGGCATGACTTTCTACCCCCCCCAAAAAAAAACCCCAAAACAAAACAAAACAAAAAAGACATATCCACAACTGTCAATTCACACAGATGAGAAGTTGACAGGCTCTTTGCAAGAGGGGAGAGGAGTGAATGCTAATTATTTGTTTCTTTGGTGGAGATTATCATGGTCTAAATTTTGAGGGAGGTGACTGCTGCACATTTCTGTGGATATACTTACTAAATGTCCTTGAGTTGTCTACTCCAAGAGGGAAAAAATGATGCTAGACAAATTATATATCAATACATTTTAATTAGAAACATCTTCCACTATGGCTCTACATTTGCCTAATTCTCCTTTTTGAACCAAGTACTGTTTTAAATATGTTGAAATTATATAACCAAAATTTCTGTCTTCATGGCAGAATAGTCATTTTATTATTATGAATCTTTCTCTTAATTATTAGTCATATTTCTTTAAATTTATAATGTCTAATGATGGTGTGCCTGTAGTTTAAATATAAAATATAGAATCCTGGTGTGGTGGGGGATTGAGGTCTTTCTCCTCTAGGCCTGGCGCCTGTAGCCCCTTTAACCAGCAGGTCTATAGGTTTCAGGGTAAAGGCAGAGAAAGCACAAGCAGTCAGTTGAAGTTTCAGGAGAAATCCAGCTTTATTACAAGGCCCTAACCGCCATGTGTATTTCTCCACATGACTTCTAAGCTAAGCAGCCTCTATAGCTGCCCTCCAAGCACCCTTCCTGTGTCTCCTTCTTCTTCTCCCGCCGCCCCACAACCCCTTAATTACCAACCAAAGACACCTCCCAGATGTGGGTGGGTCTGACCATCCAGGTATTAATTAGCATATGGAATTGCAGGAGGTGTAATATGTACCTATATACTCTATCTTTATTACTTCAACGTTGCATTTCTTTTTGCACTTTTATTTTTCTACCCTTTTACATGTTTACAGATACAATATATTGTTTGTAAACAACATGATCAATAGCATTTTGAGTTTATTCTAGTTCATCATTTTATTGGAATGCTTAATTTTCCCAATATTTAATTAGAATAGTCTACTCAAATGTAGCAGAATTTTTGATAAGTGTGAAATCTACCATTGTGAAAATTTAAAAGATGTGTTCATTTTTCTGTTCCCTTATCTCTCAACTCTTTTCTTTTTTCTTTTTCTTTTTTGCCTTTTTAGGCCAAACCCAGTGATGCTCAAGGGCTACTCTTGGCTATGTGCTCAGAAATTGCTCCTGGCTGGGGGCGGGGGGGTACCACATAGGACACTGGAAGATCAAACACAGTCCATCCTAGGTTAGCATATACAAGGCAAATCCCCTACTGCTTGTGCCATTGCTCCAGCCCTTCTTAATTTTTGTTGTTGTTTTTTTTTTAATAATTTTTATTTTGACCAAAGTGAATTACAAATTTTTCACAGTAATATTTTAGGTACATAGTGACATTGAATCAGGGGCATTCCCACCACCAGTGTTGTCCTTTTTTATACCCTTGTTACCAGCATGCATCCCATAACCCTTCCTTTGCCCCCCGAGCTGCTAGAATAAGTGGTCCCTTCTGTCTCTAGCTTGTTGTAAATTGGGTATCTATTCTGTTATTAGCTTTGGATTTGGTGTTTAAGTCTGACCATTTTTTTATTTCTACTCAGTGTTCATATGCCTGTTTGGTCTTGGTACCATCCATTATTTCCCCCTCAATTTATGAGTCAGAACAAGATGATTCAAGTTATGTGGTTCTGTTTGAGGAAAAAAGAAAAGGCCAAAATTAGCAAACAAAAAACAAGGAGGAGTTCATCTAGAGATTATAAATATCAATTTAAGAGAAGAAAGGGGGAAAAGGAAGAAAAACATAACAAAAATACAAAAAAAACCAGACAAATAAGAGAACAAAATAAAAAACAAACAAACAAAAAAACCCCCCAAAAAGCACCACAGCAATAAAGACAACAACCAAACAATAACCACAATCCCAAAATAAAAACAAAAATGTAAAAAAAAAACAAACAACAACAAACTTTGGGCTTCTTTCTTCTTCTTCTTCTTCTTCTTCTTCTTCTTCTTCTTCTTCTTCTTCTTCTTCTTCTTCTTTCTCTTCTTCTTCTTTCTCTTCTTCTTCTTCTTTCTCTTCTTCTTCTTCTTCTTTCTCTCTTCTTTCTCTTCTTCTTCTTTCTCTTCTTCTTCTTCTCTTCTTCTTCTTCTTCTTCTTCTTCTTCTTCTTCTTCTTCTTCTTCTTCTTCTTCTTCTTCTTCTTCTTCTTCTTCTTCTTCTCTTCTTTTGCATAGGCACAGTAAATATTGGGGAGATTAGAAAGGGAATTCCCTTGGCCTAAGAGATACAGGTTTTCTCCACCCTTAAAACATACTGTCATGGTAATAACTACAGGCTCTTTTATTCTCCCCTAGGTCTTTTTTGTGGTGTCTGTAAACTCTCTGCTCAGTCGTGGATGATAAAATCAGGTCTCTGGTAACTAGAGATCTTGGTAATTTTCACAGGTCATAGGATGGAGTCTTTCATTATGGTTCTAGAAGTTCTGTTACATCACTGTTGTTTTAATCAGTCTTCTATAGTTTGTGGTCTTGGTTTTTGCACCGATTCTAGGACGAAGCCTAGGATAGTCTTTCACTATGTTTCCAGAAGTTCTGCTCAGTTGCAGTTGTCTTAGTCAGACCTCTGGAATTTGAGATTTTGGTTGCTTTACAGATCGTAGACCAAAGCCTAGGCTAGGGTCATTTATATTGGTCCCAGGATAAGTTCTCCCCAGTCATGGTTGTCACAGTCTTCTGTAGTTAACGAATACCCTACTACTTGCACCACTGCTCCAGCCACTTCTTAGTTTTTCTTGTTTAATTTTTCTTTATGTTACTTACAGATTTATTTTTCATTCCTTTGGTGTTCATTCTAGAGGTTATATGCATACATAACTTTATAAGCTATAGAATACCTAATGATTTGTGCCATATTTACCGGTGTATAAGACCACTGGGCATGTAAGACGAACTCCTACTTTTTCTGTTAAAATATAGGTTTTGGGCTATATTCGCTGTAAAAGACTATCTCTCTTTTAATGCACACCAAATGAAAATTTAAAAATGTAAGACTTGATTTTAATATGGAAATTTTAATTTAAATGCTTATGTCATGCATCTACTTAGCTGGAAAACTGTCACTTATAAACATAAGGCTATTTGTCATCAAACATGTAAACATAAAACAGTGATCTACATTGATTGCAGGGAGGGGGGGCTCCTCCAAGAGCAGCTGGCTGGGGTACAGTGAATAATAGGACAGCTAGAGGGAGACAGAGCGCCTCCTCTATGTCCCATAAAAGCTGAACAGAGGGATGCTGGAGGGGGCAGATCACTAGTCCCTGAAGCTGGAGTAAGTTTCAGCATGCCATATACTGGCGTATAAAAAGACTCCTGACTTTTTTTTACACAAATTTCATTATTAATAGTTCAAAGCCCCTGAAGAATATTATCTGAATTTGACTGGGGATTTTATTTAATCAATATGATGATTTAAGTAGGATTGTAATACATTGTTTTCTTGTTTCATTTTTACTTCCTTCCCCTTCCTTTTTCCTTCCCTTTTCTTCTTTCCTTTCACTTACCTCTTTTTCTGTCTTCCTCTTTTTCTATCCTTCCATTTTCTTCCTTGCTTTATTACTCTCCTCACAGTCTTTCTTTCCTTGTCTTTCTTTCATCTTCCTCCCTTCCTCTCATCTTCCCTCTCTCCCTCCTTCCCTCCTTTTTCCCTTCCTTCCTTCCCTCCTCCTTACTTCTTTCCCTCTTTCCTCCCTCCCTTCCTCCCTTCCTATCTCCCTCCCTTCCTTCCTCCCTCCCTTCCTTCCCCTATCCCTCCCCCTCCCTTTTGTTCTTCCTCCCTTCCTTCCCCTATCCCTCCCCCTCCCTTTTGTTCTTCCTCCCTTCCTTCCCCTATCTCTCCCCCTCCCTTTTGTTCTTCCTCCCTTCCTTCCCCTATCCCTCCCCCTCCCTTCTGTTCTTCCTCCCTTGTTCCCTCCCTCCCTCCCTTCCACCCTCCCTCCCTCTTTCCCTCTCTTCCTCCCTCCCTCCCTCCCTTTCTTCCCCTCTCCCTCCCTCCCATCCTTCCTTCTTCCCTTCCTTCCCCTCTCCCTCCCTCCCTTCCTTTCTCCTTCCCTCCCATCCTCCCTTTCTCCCTCCCTCCCTTCCTTCCCCTCTCCCCCCTCTCTTCCTTCCCCTCCCCCTGCCTTCCTCCTCCTTCCCTCCCTTCCTCCCTCCCTCCCTTCCTTCCCCTCTCCCTCCCTCCCTTCCTTCTTCCCTTCCTTCCCTCCCTCTCTTCCTTTCTCCTTTTTTCTCTCCCTCCCTCTTTTCCTCCCTCCTTTCTCCCTCCCTTCCTTCAAGTGGTACTCAGAAAAGATCTCCTAGTGATCTTAACCACCTGTTATTCAGTGTGAAGGTACAAGGATGTAGTGCCTGGGGCCTCTAGGATGGTGCTCAGAGGCCTTTGGAGCCACTTACAGGTAATGCTGAATGCACTTTGTGATGATGGGGATTAAACTGGGGCCAGGCACATGCAAGACAAGAAATTGAACCCTTGTACTTCTCCCTGTCCTTCTTTATTTAATAATCTTTAGTTGAGGCTTCCCAAATAAGGGTCAGGTGTGGTGTGACTGCTTCTGGAGATACTTTGCTAAGTGGTTCTGATAGTTCAATATTTAACCTGAGGATTCAGTGTTGTTAGAGACCAATGGTACTGTGGGCCACTGATACCACATACAGTGGTGCTTATGGGAATCATTTGATGTCAGTGATTAAACCAGGGTCTTTGAATGCACCCTAAAATCCTGTGTTGTGTCCATAGCTCCCATACACAATACTCACATAGACAAACACACACAAGAGTCACTTACATTAGAACATTAGATAGGCTTCAGTTGAGCATCATTGGAAATAAACATGTATATACTTCATTACATTCACTCTACTGAAAGTCCAATTCTATTGCCCAAGCATCACTTAATCATTCATCTTAATGCACATTTGATTCAAATTACAGTCTTAGGAAGGGCAAGGGAACTAGGGTCTAATTTAACCTATTGGTCAAATGAGTCAATATAGGTCTTCTGCACCTGGCTTCTCTGTGGATTAACTAACATAATAGAAAAAAAACAAGCCATGGTTTTGCATGCAGGTGACACTCTGATTTCAGGTCTATGTTGTTGGCATGCAAGATAGATGTAGGAGAAGGGGGTGCCAGGAGATAGCAGGACTAGTTCTTAACATGGTAATGAGATTAGTTCTGATAAGTGAGGAGGCTTCTTCAGAGGAGTTTGAGAAGGGCAGTGAGAATGATATTTCTCAGGAGAGGATGGATGGAGTTAGGATGGTGATAGAAACAGTGGGAAACGGAGGATATGGGAGAGGTAGGAGACACAATATTAGCAAAATGGTTTCTCACTGCTTATTTTAGGGATAAGTAATCACTGCTTTCTCTCCCAAAGTGGGTAAGGCGTTTGGCTTAAGGTTCTATTTCTGGCCCTATATATAGTCCCTCAGGTACCAATGGGAGTGACTCCAGAGTACAGAGCCAGGAGTGATCCCTAGGAAGTACTAAGTCTGATGTGAGCAGAAAGAGTCCCAGGTCTCCTTTCATTGTACCTCCAGTATCCTTTGGAGCACTCAGCTAAAGTTGTTCACATTTTCTTTGGCATTGTGATTTCCAAACACCAGTGGTTAGGTACCTAAAATGCACCCCCCCCCATTTTCACCCTGAGTCATTTCCCTTTTGTTATTACCAGGTGCCATGATTTCAGATCAACTGATCTTCTCTTACGATCAGAACAGCATATGCCCTATAATGAGATTAATCCCATGTCCAGACTTCTTGATTCAAAGAGAAGCTGGCTTTGACACCTAGTAACCAAGTTTGTTTGCCTTCTGTGCTCGAAACCTTGTCACGTACTGATTTTGATATTTATGTCTCAGGATAAGATGTACAGATGACAGAGGCAGGATGAAGGGTGGGTCCAAGAAAAACCTTAATAATTAGACCAGTTCCTGGAGTAGTAGCAAGTCTAATTACCCTGGAAGTCAATATTGAATAAATATACTTGAACAAATTACCTCACTGTTGGGTCACAATGCCTCAAACAAGAGGTCCTTTCGGTTACTCCAAAAACGTATCAGTAATAAATCAGTGGCTCTGGGAGAGATAATATGTGTCAATAACCAAAATAAATTTGAGAGTCCATATGAGATGCTCTGAGTAGAGCAGTGTGGCCATGTCATTTCAATAAAGACCAAGCATTTTCTGTTCCAGATTTGGCATTCTGGGAGAGAGATTGGCTTGAGGAAAAGCAGCAAAAGCAATCAGATATGGGAAATCCTAGACAGAATTAGTCTGAATATTGGAATTAGATCAATATTAATTCTGTTCATGCTCAGAATATATAGGGCTTACTGGTTGCCCAAAAGTTATTCTAAATATATGACACCTATTAATTATCTGATTTTTATAGCAAATTAGCACCAGTATTATCCTCATTCTACAGAGCAGGAAATGGAGGCCTAAGAGAACTAACTTTGCTGAGTGATGTAGGTGGTAAGTGATGGATGTGGAAATCACACCTAGATGCTGTCTCCAATGTCACTTTTTGTTTATATTTAGACCTTACTATTGGTACTCCTGGCTCTGCACTTAGGGATTTACTCCTAGTGGTGCTGGGATAACACACGAGGTGCCTTGTTGGTCACATGCAAGATAACCACCCTACTTGCTATATTATCTCTTTGGTACAAGCCCCAAGATCTTGAGGCCTTCTACTCTCTCAAGGAATCTCAGTCAGCTACAAGAGGCTAGCAATGACAGACCATGTGGAGTAAGGATGAGAGATCTTAACAAAGGTCGTCATTGATCAGCCAGCAACCCCAGTCCCCACAGTTAACATAAACACAAGAATGAGCATACTCAAGACTGCATGAACACAGCCCAAATCATGACTCACAGAACAATGGAATAAATATGTGGCTATTGCTACTCAATCTTGAAGTGCTTAGGCACTTAGCAAGTATTGAGTGAAGCATTATGTTAGGACCATGTTTGAGGATTCTCCTTGGGTGGAAGTAAAGACTTAACCATAGGACTATCCTTCCTGAACGGGTAATTCAGAAATAAATACAGGCCAGAATAGGGCCCAGACTGCTGTAAAACAGTCTTTTTATTTACCACTATTCTATATAGAACTCAGCACTTTAAGATAAAGTGTTAGAAAAGCAGCTGGGAAAATGATAGTGGTGTTGATACAGCTAATATAGGTGACCAGTGACTCATGGCTAGAGCTACAGAAGATAGGGGCTTACATCAATTACTCTGCTCCTCAAGGCTATGCTATATTTTAGGACTACTCTGTTCAGGCAAATGTGTCTAAGGTGGGGGTCTTTGCAGACTCTCTTCCAGTCCCAGTTTTGTCATTCAAATTAGGCCCTCCTTTCCTGTACATCTGCTTTCCCTTAAAGGAAGGCAAGGGTGCAGAGTTGGGGAGGCCATTAATCTCAGCTTCTTTGCCACATCCAAATCCAAACCAGCAGTGTGCTTCTCCAATGAGGCCTGGGTCACCAGAAGTGAGCAGTGTGTGTGTGTGTGTGTGTGTGTGTGTGTGTGTGTGTGTGTTTTAGTTTATTAATTAGTTGACTTTCTCTGTTTTCCAGATCATCGGAATGACTTTTGTGTTCTTGCAGCCTTTATTGAGAGCATGTGGTTGACCAGGAATGATGTCAGCTGTATTCCTGCAGACAATTGGATGACTGGCCCCATTTTTTGAACGAGGAAAACAAGGCCTTGGGAAGATGAATAATCTTCCCCAGACTCTTCAGCAAAACAGTGATAGAGATGCCCCCACATTTCTAAATCTCTTCCAAATTGATGAGTTTTCCTAGACCAGGGGTCTCAAACTCAATTTACCTGGGGGCCGCAGGAGGCAAAGTCAGGGTGAGGCAGGGATCTTGCTTACTGAATATTCGCAATAAAAAATCGCATCAGTAAGAAAAAAAATCGCATTAAACATTCGCATACCCTGAATGGAACTGCTTGGGGTATGCGAATGTTTAATGCGATTTTTTTCTTTCTAATGCGATTTTTATTGCAATTATTTGGTAAGCGAATAATCGCAAATACTGCAATATTTGAAGGCCGGCCGCGGGCCACAAAATGTTGTATGGAGGGTCGCAAACGGCCCATGGGCCTCGAGTTTGAGACCCCTGTCCTAGACTCTTCTACTTAGGTTGTGCCCACTCGTTCAAAACATGCATTTTTTTTGTCCTCTAAGTAGAAGTAACTGAGACTAAAAAAATGCCAGAGAACTGTCTTCAAACTGAAATATATTAGCATTGGTATAGAACAATAGAACTATAACTTGGTGAATTATGCTTCTACTTCATTTCCTATGGAAATGGATTCTTTTATTTATTATGTTCCTCAAAGTAATTCATACTGCTTTATTTGAGTGATTCAACCCTGAAGCTTGAAAGAGCCTAGTATTTACTAAAGTCTGCTCTTGAATTCGGGGTTAATATTTAGCTGGCATCTACTAGTATAGCCTTTTTGGTTGTCAAATACTAAAATAATTCCACTGTTGGCAGATGTTCTTGCCCTGAGCTCTTAGAATGCCCACCTTTCTGGTCTGGACTCAACTCTCCTGTATTTCATGGAGGTCCCCTCTCTTCCATCTTTCCATGATTCAGGAGCTAAGGTTTTAGATCAGCAAGACCTCCATCACAAACACTAAAATTGCTATGGGTGATCATTAATGGCATGTTCACTCCAAGTTGATACAGTTTCCTAAAATGGCTTTAGTCTGTTCAATAAAGTTGGCACTTTAGAAAGTTCTCTGAAGGGCTAGAGATATAATTTAGTAAATAGGAATCTTACCTTGAATGCAACCAACTTGGATTCGAAGCCAAGCACCATATATGGTTCCTAAGTCCCACCAGGAGTAAACCCTTAGCATAGAGCCAGAAGTATCAAGTGTAAGCCCAAAATAAAAAATAAAAAGGAAAGGAAAGATCTCTGAAGAGACCATGCTAAAAAATAAGCTGAAGGTGATGTAAAATATGGCACAGTCACTCTGTGATTTAGAATTTCCTCCATCTTTTTTTACCAGGAGCCTCAAGGTCTAGACATGTAGTGTTCACACAGCTCTCCACAGGAAAAGGATTCTGCCTTATAAAATTTAGGATTGGTAGAAATGCCCACAGGGCATGTGGTCTCCTGGGTTGGTGCATGTTGTTTCAGTTGCTCTCTGGAGCATCACATAGTTTACAGAGTAAAAGCTCTAAAGTGACCTACCTAGAGGCATCCATGTTGTTCATTTCAGTATTTCTGAATCTAGGAGCCCATTAGACAGACTGACTTTCCATTTTTACACCTGAGAGCCCAGTATGTATAAAAGTCTTAATGAGGAGAATGCAGCAGCAGAAGTAAAGATTTGTTAGCTACTTACTTGAGTGTTAAACCAGACAGCGATTGGAAGGGAAGTAGATAGATCAGGGTATGTGTGAAGATAAAGGTAGACAGGAAAGCACATCCCACCTCCCACCCCCACACCATCCTATTTTAAATGCAGGACAAGCACAGAAAAATGCACCAGCCAGCAACTGGTCCCCAGAAAGTCAGGGCTTCCTCAGGGCAGATGCCAGTCTGCTGGTTGAGGCAGGGAGAAGTGGGAAGCATTCTTGCTCCATCTTTGAGCATTTTATTTACATCCCCCTGAGTCTCTCATTTGTCAGATCCAAAGATGAAATGAGACAAAGATGTGCAGATGGGGTCCACCTTGGACCAGCATGGCAGTTCCCTGGAGGACTTGCTAACACTGAGTGTCTCAGTCAGTTTTCTCTCCTCAGGTCTTGGAGGGCTGATGAAATCACACCCCTGACTAGTTTCCAGGCTGGCAGGAACCAATCCTTGAGTGGCATGGACAGGGACTAATGGGCTCTGTCATCTGTCAAAACATACATTTCAGGTCATTCAAATGAATTGATCCATTTTGCTTAAAACAATGATGTGTTCGTGGAATGTGATTTATTTTTTCTGCCTGAGAGTTGAGGGAAACACATGCTTTTGTTTCTATGCCATTAGAATAGATCCCACGATAGAAGTTTCCAGAAAGTATTTGAGGACTCAGCGTCTACTACTCATTCTGGCTTCAGACTCAGTGTCCCTAGTTGGATTCTAGGTGGGAGGGTGAGGTTCTCAGCAGAGAAGCTGAGTGGGTGCATCTCTGGGGAAGTCAGTGCTTATGGACACCCTCCTGGACCATGATCTTTTGGAGGCACTTATTTTCCATGGGAGGTAAAGTGTTTTTGTGATCTCACTCCTTGAATATGTTGGATTTCCTTTTTGTCCTATGCTCAAAAATTCATCAAAAAATGAACAAGGTCTGTAGGAAGAAAACCTTTTCAATATTTTTTAGTATAAACTTCCACATTTTGTTTCCCCTTTCTCATTCTTCCCTTCTGCCCCAATCTAAAGTGGGGTCCTTCTTCTGATTTATGTGCCAAGTTCCCTGTCAATATCTCTTCCATCAGTCTTTCTTTTTTTCAGAGAATTGGCTCATTATTCCTCTTATCAAAAATTTCCCACATAATAGGATAGAGGTTTATGGAAAAAGGTATGGATTTTCTTTAATATTAAAATAATACAAATACCCACTGATTACTGCTCATTAAACCCTTTCCACCCTTGCTCCCACTTTTCACTCCCCCCTCTGGGAACTTTAGTTCAGTTATTAATGTGCTCTAATTTTTTGTCTGTTCATATGCTTTGTTTCCTTATATTGTAACTAAAATAAACTCTTCTCATTTGGTGTTTTTCCCTTCTGACTTTTCTTACTTCACATAATATTCCACACATTCCCTTCAATTGTGCTCTCAATGGCATAAGTTTCGTGTTTTAAAATAGAGTATTCCACTGAGTCTATATACCACATCTACTTTATGCAATCACTTATCAATTGGTAGCGAGGCCATTTCCATTTCCCAGTGATTGTAATAAATAATGGTGCAATAAATACTGTGCACATAAAATTCTTCAAGTTAATGACTTCATCTTCATTGGAGAGGAAACTCAGAAATGGTGTTGTTGGATCATTAGGTAGTTCCAGTTTTAGTTTTTTGAGGAAACTCCATATTGTTTTTCAAGTGGGTGTGTTTGTTATACTCCTTGTTTCTAGTCATCTGTCCTGTGACAGTAGCAGTTATAAGCACAAATTATAGACATCACGATTCAATAAATTTGCCACTAGCCACAGTGGGTATTCAGATCTAATGACTTACGTTTACTTACATGGAAAAATAAAAAACTAGTTACCTCAGTCCCACTTCCCAAACTTTAAACATTCAAAGTTGCATGGGGCACAGTTTACCATATGGACAGGACAGATAATGGATAGCACCTTCATCATGGAAGATTCTATCAAAACCAGCTAGAACTCAGAGCCAAGAACTACCACTTGTCAGCTGTTGCGAACTATACAAATTTATTAAACTCATTGGCATATTATGTTTTCCCATTTATAAAGTAGACTGAAATAATTACCCTTGAGAAGTTGTTGAGAATGAAACATATATGTATGTAAAGCAATTTAATGCTTTGCATATAATACGCTTTCCATGAGAATATATCTTACTATATTTGCTGGCCTATACTGTTCTCTTTTTCTCAAATTTTTATTTTAATAATGTGATTTAGCAAATTGTCCATAATACATTTGTTTCAGGCATTAAATATTCAAACACAGGCCGGCGAGGTGGCGCTAGAGGTAAGGGTGTCTGCCTTGCAAGCGCTAGCCAAGGAAAGGACCATGGTTCGATCCCCCGGCATCCCATATGGTCCCCCCAAGCCAGGGGCAATTTCTGAGCGCGTAGCCAGGAGTAACCCCTGAGCATCTAACGGGTGTGGCCCAAAAAACCAAAAAAAAAAATATTCAAACACCAATCCTACTACCAGTGTGACTTTCCCTTCACTAGTGTCCCCAATCTCCCACTCATTGTCATAGCCAGCTTCATGCAGGCCAAACAAATTTACTTCATAAAGCTGTTACAAAACAAAGGCAAATTAAATTATCAAACTGAGATCAACACAGGTCAATTTGAAATTATTGTTAGATCTTTCTATGGTGTTGCTCAAGTCAGTGTTTAATGATTTATTGGGCCATGGTTGGTGCTAGTTGAGTCTTTCGTGTTAACTGTTTTAGACTCATTTCATTGGTAGATTCTTATGAAACTTTCCCATTAGATTTCCTGTGATTCTACTTGTGCTGATACTACTATATGATATTAAAACATCCAGGATTTATAATCTAAAATTAATTTGGGTGGCTTGAAGTTTGATAAGGTTAAATTGTCACTGCTGGGTCGTTTCTGTCAGAGGGTATAGGGTTGATATTTGGATGCTATAGATTATAAAGAAAAGGGAATCTGAGTCCCCCCTTTCTGAAAATGCCACAGAAGAGATACATAGAAAACATAAGCAATCATTATTTTTCTTTGGAGCTTGGGGAGGAGCCAGGCTATTTTTTTCTGGCCTTACTGTTCTTAAACTATTTTCTTGTTTATTTGGGGCTCCACCTGGTGATACTCAGGGTTTACTCTGGCTCTGCACTCAGGAATTACTACTGATGGTAACCAGGTACCATATGGGGTGCGAGAACAAAACCCAGGTTGGACCCATGCAAGGCCATTGCCCTCCCCACCATGCTATCACTCCAATCCCATAAACCAACTCTTACCTGGAATGTTTTAAAAGATACTCTTCACTTCATAGAATCAGTGTGCTATGGGACACAATCTGGAAAACATTGTGCTATATTTCAAAGCAGGTTTTAAGAAGTTAGTGAGGTTCTGAATGCAGTCATAAAAAATCCCAAGGGTGCAAGAATTCAGAGCCCAGAGGAAACTGACTTCAACAAAAAAGAAATGTTTGGAAGGATTTGTTGGTTTCCTCATGAAATCCAAATAAAAGTTGAAACAGCTGGGCTTTGGGGAGGAAGAGAACCATAGCAAACTTTGGATTGTAAGATTTGGAAGCCTTTTCTGCTAGAGTGCTCAGCACAGCTCCAGGCTCTGACTTTCAGGCATTTTTCTATATTCACAGAGAATTTTACATTCCCAGCTTAGGTCAAACACCTAGAAGCTTAATTTCAGGATAGAAATGTAACTTCATCAACATAATGGGCAGGATGCAGAACTCAGAGAAAACAACCTGGAGAGGACCTTGTTCTCACAGTCTCCCCATTCTCTCTGACACTGACAGTTTTTCTATCTTGACGGCCGGGCAGTACCCTAGATTGGGGGACTCACATCTGGATTTCATCTTGGCCCTTTAGGCAGCCTAATCCACAATCAACAGGGTTTTTTATTGCTTAACAAGGTGCTCATCCACTTTTGGCATCTAAGCCAGGCCACAGAGATGAAAAAGAGCACACACAGCGTAGAGGTAGAATAATGATCCAACCCAACAGCCTGTGAGGTATGACACCTGCATTATCTCTTCAGAACTGTGCACCAGCGCAGAAAGTGAGTGATAGAGTGATAGACTAGCTGAGCACAGAGAGATGTAAGCTCCAAAAAGGTTTTAAGTTTCATTGATGGAGAAAGCTAAGTTTTACTTTAAATTTTACTTATTTTGGTGCCACATCCAGTGGTGTTCCTAGACTACTTCTGGTACACATCTCAGGGGTTCCTCCTGTACTCCTGGGGGACCATGTGGTGTCAGGGGACAAACCCAGAACTTTCTTCTGCAAGGCATGCAAACTGGCTTTTGAGCCATTTCCCCAGCCCAACACTTTCTGTAAGTTTGTTTCTAATAGAAAACTAAAGATCAGAGAAAGAGTCTGACCATAGTCACATGTGCTCATTCACTGGCAGAGAAAGTTTTCTTGCAACTATGTGGCCAAGATGCCAAGCATCTGGGAAAAAACATGAAGACAGAGATGGGTCTAGGGAAAGGCCTCAGCCTGTGTGATTTGAGTCACCATGAAAGACAATGTGGTGAGCAGGACAAAGCCAAGGGGTAAAAGAGGCTCCAGGAATAGGGGAGACTTTCTCACTCTGCTCAGGCCACATCTTTCCTGTTTTACCTGACCCTCTCCTTATTTTACTCCATTTAACTTTCTGAACCTCTTTTTTTTTTCTTCTTTATTTGAACATCTTGATTACATAAATGATTGTGATTAGGTTTCAGTCATGTAAAGAACACTGCCTTCACCAGTGCAACTTTCCCACCACCAATGTCCCAAATCTCCCTCCATCCCACCCCACCCCCACCTGTACTCCAGACAGGCTTTCCAGTTCCCTCATTCATTCACATGATTATGGTAGTTCTCCGTGTAGTTATTTCTATAGCTGTACTCACCACTCTTTGTGGTGAGCTTCATGGAGTGAGCTGGTGTTCCAGCCCTTCTCTCATTGTCTCTGCTTTCTGAACCTCTTGACTTAGCTTATGGTCTCACAAAGCTGTTAGTACAATTCCTGTTGTACTAAGGTTGAAACTGTCTCCTTTTGTAATCTCACTCAGCAATTTCTGTTACCCTACCCGAGAGGCAAGCTAGGGATAGACATGGACTAGATTCCAAGAAAGAAAATCAGAAGTGGAAGAGAAAATAGTCTTTTGGTGACATACTCTGTCCCTGGAGGCAACAGGAAGTCTTTCAAAACAGAAGAGTCCCACGTGGCCTGATTCTGGGTGACACAGGACAAGTGGAAAGAAATTATTTGCTATAGAGAAAAGTCTTTTGGCCATCTGAGGAAGTAGAGATTTTGAGGAATCTATTTCATAGGGAAATCTGCATCCATGGAGGCCCATCCAGAGTTTGACTGAGAAACACCAGTGTGTCCTAGAGCATCAGAGAGACAATGATGGATGGATGGATGGAGGGATGGATGGATGCAAAAGCAGTAGAGGAGGTAAAGTAGACAGAGCTGGGGTTTGATGTGTAATAAAGGGTGCCTGGTGAGGGGATGGGGATGACTAACCACAGCACCGAGATTCCCAGTTTTGCAACGGGGGAGTTGAGGGTGACAATTACAGAGGCAAGGACACCAGAAGGGCAAATGTGGGAGTCAGAAAAAGGTTATGGGCTCAATCTCAGGACTAAGGGTCAGCACCCCCACCCCTACAATGGAGATGACCCGAAGGCAGCTAGATTATATGAGGCTTCATGTCCCAAGCTTGGTTTGGCCTTTTCTTGGAGGATTGGGGACAAGTTAAGATGACAGTTGTCCTCAGCTGCAATCCAAGGGACACCTGGAAAAATTTAGAGATATTTTTTTGTTGTGAGGAAGGTCCAGGGGATGCACTGAGTAGAGATCAGGAGTCCAGGGGCCTGGAAGGTGGCGCTAGAGATAAGGTGTCTGTTTTGCAAGCGCTAGCGTAGGACGGACCATGGTTTGATCCTCCGGCGTCCCATATGGTCCCATTTCCCCAAGAAAGGAGCGATTTCTGAGCGCATAGCCAGGAGTAACCCCTGAGCGTCAAACAGGTGTGGCCCAAAAAACCAAAAAAAAAAAAAAAAAAAAAAAAAGAGATCAGGAGTCCTGCTGAAGGTTGACAATGTTTCAGTAAGTTCTTAATCAAGAATTGCCCTCTGTGGTGCAGGGGTAATGGTGTTTGCCTTGCATCTAGGTTCATTGCCTAGCATAGAGTCCTTCATGGCCCGACAGGAGTCACTCTTCTTCCTTCCTTCCTTCCTTCCTTCCTTCCTTCCTTCCTTCCTTCCTCCTTCCTTCCTTCCTTCCTTTTCTTCCTTCCTTTCCTTCCTTCCTTCCTTCCCCTTCCTTCCTTCCTCCTTTCTTCCTCCCTTTTCTTCCTTTTTCTTTCTTTTCTTTCTTTTCTTTCTCTTCTTTCTCTTCTTTCTTTCTTTCTTTCTTTCTTTCTTTCTTTCTTTCTTTCTTTCTTTCTTTCTTTCTTTCTTTCTTTCTTTCTTTCTTTCTTTCTTTCTTTCTTCTTTCTTCATTCTTTCTTTCTTTCTTTCTTTCTCTTTCTTTCTTTCTTTCTTTCTTTCTTTCTTTCTTTCTTTCTCTTTCTTTCTTTCTTTCTTTCTTTCTTTCTTTCTTTCTTTCTTTCTTTCTTTCTTTCTTTCTTCTTTTCTCTCTTTCTTCTTTCTTTCTTTCTTTCTTTCTTTCTTTCTTCCTTCCTCCTTCCTTCCTTCCTTCCTCCTTCCTTCCTTCCTTCTTCCTTCCTTCCTTCCTTACTTCCTTCCTTCCTCCTTCCTTCCTCCTACCTTCCTTCTTCCTTCCTTCCTCCTCCTTCCTTCCTTCCTTCCTTCCTCCTTCCTTCCTTCCTCCTTCCTTCCTCTTTCCTCCTTCCTTCCTCCTTCCTTCCTTCCTTCCTCCTTCCTTCCTCCTTCCTTCCTCCTTCCTTCCTCCTTCCTTCCTTCCTTCCTTCTTCCTTCCTTCCTTCCTCCTTCCTCCTTCCTCCTTCCTTCCTTCCTTCCTTCCTCCTTCCTCCTTCCTCCTCCTTCCTTCTCCCTCCCTTCCTCCTCCTTCCTTTCCTTCTTCCTTCCTTCCTTTCCTTCCTTCCTTCCTTCTTCCTTCCTTCCTTCTTTCTCCTTCCTTCCTTTCCTTCCTTCCTCCTTCCTTCCTTCCTTCCACCTTCCTTCCTCCTCCTTCCTTCCTTCCTTCCTTCCTTCCTCCTCCTTCCTTCCTCCTACCTTCCTTCCTTCCTCCTACCTTCCTTCCTTCCTTCTTCCTTCCTTCCTTCCTCCTTCTTCTCCTTCCTCCTTCCTTCCTTCCTCCTTCCTTCCTTCCTTCCTTCCTCCTTCCTTCCTTCCTTCTCTTCTTCCTTCCTTCTTCCTTCCTTCCTTCTTCCTCCTTCCTTCCTTCCTTCTTCCTTCCTTCCTTCCTCCTTCCTTCCTTCCTCCTACCTTCCTTCCTTCCTCCTACCTTCCTTCCTTTCTCCTTCCTTCCTTTCCCCTCCTTCCTTCCTCCTTCCTTCCTCCTTCCTTCCTTCCTTCCTTCCTTCCCTCCTCCTTCCTTCCTTCCTCCTTCCTTCCTTCCTTCTTCCTTCCTTCCTTCCTTCTTCTTCCTCCTTCCTCCTTCCTTCCTTCCTCCTTCCTCTCCTCCCTTCCTTCCTCCTTCCTTCCTTCCTTCCCCTCCTTCCTTCCTTCCTTCTTTCCTCCTTCCTTCCTTCCTTCCTTCCTTCCTTCCTCCTTCCTTCCTTCCTACCTCCTTCCTTCCTTCCTTTCTCCTTCCTTCCTTCCTCCTACCTTCCTTCCTCCTTCCTTCCTTCCTTCCTTCCTCCTTCCTTCCTCCTTCCTTCCTTCCTTCTTCCTTCCTCCTTCCTTCCTTCCTTCCTTCCTTCCTTCCTTCCTTCCTTCCTCCTTCCTTCCTTCCTCCTTCCTTCCTTCCTTCCTTCCTTCCTCCTTCCTTCCTTCTTTCCTCCTTCCTTCCTTCCTCCTTCCTTCCTTCCTTCCTTCCTCCTTCCTTCCTTCCTTCCTTTCTCCTTCTTCCTTCCTCCTACCTTCCTTCCTCCTTCCTTCCTTCCTCCCTCCCTTCCTTCCTCCTTCCTTCCTTCCTTCCTTCCTTCCTTCCTCCTTCCTTCCTTCTTCCTTCCTTTCTCCTTCCTTCCTTCCTCCTACCTTCCTTCCTCCTTCCTTCCTTCCTCCCTCCCTTCCTTCCTCCTTCCTTCCTTCCTTCTTCCTTCCTTCCTCCTTCCTTCCTTCTTCCTTCCTTCCTTCCTCCTTCCTTCCTTCCTTCCTCCTTCCTTCCTTCCTTCCTCTCCTTCCTACCTCTCCTTCCTTCCTTCTCCTTCTTCCTTCCTTCCTTCCTCCTCCTCCTTCCTTCCTTCCGTCCTTCCTCCTTCCTTCCTTTCCTTCTCCTTCCTTCCTCCTTCCTTCATCCTTCCTTCCTTCCTTCCTTCTTCCCTTCCTTCCTCCTTCCTTCCTTCCTTCCTCCTACCTTCCTTCCTCCTTCCTTCCTTCCTCTACCTTCCTCCTTCCTTCCTTCCTCCCTTCTTTCCTTCCTCCTTCCTTCACTTCCTTCTTCCTTCCTTCCTTCTTCCTTCCTTCCTTCCTTCCTTCCTCTCCTTCCTTCCTTCCTTCCTTCCTTCCCTTCTTCCTTCCTCCTTCCCTTCCTTCCTTCTCCTTCCTTCTTCCTTCCTTCCTCCTACTTCTTTCCTTCCTCCTACCTTCCTTTCCCTCCTTCCTTCCTCCTTCCTTCCTTCCTTCCTTCCTTCCTTCTTCCTTCCTTCCTTCCTTTCTCCTTCCTTCCTCCTTCCTTCCTTCCTCCTTCCTTCTTTCCTTCCTTCCTCCTTCCTTCCTTCCTTCCTCCTACTTCTTTCCTTCCTCCTACCTTCCTTCCTCCTTCCTTCCTCCTTCCTTCCTTCCTTCCTACTTCTTCCTTCTTCCTTCCTTCATTCCTTCTTCTTCCTTCCTTCCTTCCTTTCTTCTTCCTTCCCTTCCTTCCTTCCTCCTTCCTTCCTTCCTTCCTTCCTCTTCCTTCTTTCCTTCCTTCCTTCTTTCCTTCCTTCATTCCTTTCCTTCCTTCCTTCCTTCCTCCTTCCTCCTTCACTCCTTCCTCTTCCTTCCTCCTTCCTTCCTTCCTCCTTCCTTCTTCCTTCTTCCTTCTTTCCTTCCTTCCTTCCTCCTTCCTTCGTTCCTCCTTCCTTCCTTCCTTCCTTCCTTCCTTCCTTCCTCCGTCCGTCCTTCCTTCCTTCCTTCCTTCCTTCCTTCCTTCCTTCCTTCCTTTCTCTTTCTTTTTTATAGTGACGGAAGCCACACTGGCCACTCAGAATTTGCTTCTGGCTCTATGTTCAGGGATCATTGTAAAGCAGTGTTTAAGGAACTGTATGTGATGACAAAATTCAAATCCAGACCAGCTGCATGCAAGATAAGTGCCTTATATGCTTGTACTATATATTTGACCTAAGTTGGTTGTGGTTGTTGTTGTTGTTGTTGTTGTTGTTCTTTTAGTCACATCTGACAGTGTTCTGGTGCCACTTATAAAGACATGGGGGTATTTCTAGCAATTCTTGGGGACTGCTTCAGTGCTAGAGATAAAATCAGACTCCCTGCATGCAACCATGCACTCTGCTCATTGCTATTTTTAGATTCTAAGGTTGAAAATAGTTGAAAAGGGGCTAAAAATGACTTATAGGGTCATCAGAAGTTTTCATAGCATAGTGCACATGCTAGAACAGGGTATATACTCATTGATCGAGTCAACAAATATTTATTGAATTTCTTCTCTGTGGTAGTCACTGTTCCAGGGAAAATCAACAGTAAAAGGAGTGGAACTAAATTCTGAAGCTTGTGGGATTTATCTTGCCCAATAATTGTGAATGATAATTATTGTTTAATAGACATTACGCTACATTTTCATTATCTAGTCTTTAGCATTCCTGTGTATACCTATAGTTACCTTTATATTTGCACTCGGGCATTGCTGTTCACTTTTACTTAGATAAGGAAGTCAAGATGCAGAGCCTGAGCTCTAGTTCTGGGGTAAATTGTTTACTTCCTATGCACAAGGCCCAGTGTCCAATCCCTGACACCTCTCTTCCATGTTTTACATTTAAAAATAAAGAAGAAAAGATAATTTAGAGATGTAAGTTAAATCTTCTAAGTTAACAAAACCAGAAAGTGGGGGCATGAGAAGGGCAATCCCAGTGTGTAAGCCACCAAGACACTTGTTCTCTCAGTCTGTTGTGAGATGCACAGAACCCAGGAAGACTCAGTGGAGGGAGCTGTCATTTGATGAGGACTCAAGCATTTCAAGTCCCACAACTCTGCTTATGAAAACCATCTTTAAAAGGAATAATAGAGATGCCAACTCCAGGTGCCTGCA
Source organism: Suncus etruscus (assembly GCF_024139225.1). Lineage (NCBI taxonomy): Eukaryota > Metazoa > Chordata > Mammalia > Eulipotyphla > Soricidae > Suncus > Suncus etruscus. The sequence goes on from NC_064853.1 coordinate 16,732,546, forward strand.
AGGAACGCTCCAGAACCTACAGTGTAGGCCATAATTAATGGAGATGCCAACTGCCAACTAACCAGAAAAACTCCAGCCTCGTAAATCTGTCTTCAGGCTTCTCACAAGAACTGATGGATGAGGAATTCAGCTTAAATATTTAACAATCAATAATTCAAGTACCTATCCAACCATTTGCAAGTTGGCATGTTTATAATATCAGGGCTACACTTTCTTGCATTTTACATGAAACTTATTTAGGGTTGAGTGAAGGGGATAGAAAGGCCCTAAATTTTATGGGAAGGAATCTGGAGGAGGGGGTTGGAGAAGTTTCTCCCCCAAGCTTTGGCTCTGCTTGCGTGGAGGAAACTTCTAGCTACCATCATGTACCAGTCTTCGTGCCCTCGTGTTAGCTGGTGAGCAAATCAACCACACATAATGTGTGGGAAGGCCCAGCTGTGCTGCAGGAGGCAGATGCCAGAGCCTGTTCATCCCTCCATCAGCAGATCCAGGGAGGAGGGTGTAGCCGACAACCCATGAATTATTCACTTGGAGTTCCCCCATTGCTGTCGCTAGAAAGGGTCATCTCTCAACTCCCTCCTTCCTCCCTTCCCATTTTCTCAACTGATGGTCAGGAAGGAGGCATGACTCTGTGAACACATGCTGGCCTGTGATCCAGGGCATGAGCCTTGTAGGTCTGGAAGCTGGATCGGAGTGTGGCTGTTGGAATTGACCTGTTTTGAATGAATAAAATCAAAGTCAGCATTGACAGCCATGATTTATCTGCACTTCACAATTATTGGATTTAGATGCTCCATCCACTTGCTGATTTATTAAACTGCTCTTTCCTTTGAGAGGGAGAATCAAAGCGCCTCCTTGGGCCCTAATGGATAGATACTTTGGAGGCACTTAGGGAAGGCATTGTGGATACGACTTACTACCTACCAGACAACCCTGTCCTGAGTTGTCTCTGTGCGGAAGTAACTTCCATTATTTGCATTTCCTTCACAGTCGATAACTCAGCCTTTCCTGAGAAGAGTGAAGCCATAGGCAGCTGCCTCGAATGCTGGAGGGCGAAGCATCAGTCTGAGCTGCCTACCATGCTGGACTCCTTCGGCCCACACTTGCCATTTGGTTCTCCTCCCAGCTACTTGAGCTGAGGTTACTTAGGTTAAAGGAAGGCCCCACCTCTGGCCACCAGTGGCCCCTGTTCCCTAGTCCCAGAGTCTACTTCCTTTAAATTGCTTCTAGTAACAATTCTAGCCCTGAGCTTTCCTCTGATTCACTTTACAAAGCAATTTAAATCCCAGCATGAGTATGGGGGCCAGGGGGTTCGCAGTAGGATGGGGTTGAGTCAGAGACCTTGAAAGGTGTCCAAGACTGGGTACCCACCATCCTTCTTGGCTTGGAAATGTTGTAAGTTTTCTGTGCTACTAATAATAGATAGTTCCACGAGGTGGAAGGCCCGCTAATGAAAAAAAAAAAAATCCTAGGCAGCAGCAAAGCTGGTGTGGAATTTTGGCTCCATTCTAAGAAAACAAAACTAGCTGGTAGGGAGCTATAAAAAATAATAATGACCAGTGACTTAAAGTGAAGTTCTTTTGGTGGGATCAGGGTTATTTCGAATGTTAGTTTCAAGGATGATGGAAGAAAGGAGGAGGAAACAAAGGAAAAGCAGAGTTAATCTTCTGAGTTCATGATGAATAGAAGAGGCTAGGAGACACAGAATTTCTGAAAAGAAAATAAGTATCCAAGCACAGTAAGTAGTGTGTAGATAGTTATGTAATTTCAAAGCACCCTCATAATCATTTTCTTAGTGCAGGGCATTGTCAATCCAAAAGAGGATTTTGGAGAGTCCTCTGTGAATAGAGGAGGGAAAGACAGTAAAGGTAGTTATCGGAAACAGAGTAAGCGATCAATACATCTGGCTGAGGCAGTCAGCCCTTCTGGAAAACACCTGGGCTACGTGGATCTGTGGTTTTTCGAACTGACAGGAAGAGGTCGGGCCGGACCATAAATCTTAGGGCTACACGTCCTAGTTTACAGTCTTTTTCACTTCCCCATCCGTTGGTGCTGCTGCTTCTTAGAAGGAGCCTCAGGCAGAAATTCCTTCTCACCTGTGTACCTTGGCTTGGCTTGAGAGCAGTGCTGAGAGCTGCCCTTCTTCTTGCCCAGTACTTGTTTGCAGCTGAGTCAATGAAGTCAAACAAGAAGCCAAAGTTTTCATCTGAGGCTCTTCATCATTTCAGGAAGCAAATGTTATTGGTTCTGTCGTTAAGGGGTTAAAAACCCAGCTTCAGGCACAGTTGGATCCCATTTTTGGCAGAGTGGATATTTTAGTTCCTGGGTTTCCACTAGCACCACCACCATCACCACCTCCCCCAACCCCATAGACCTCAAATCCAAGAACCTGAAGCTGGGGGAGAAGCCAAGGCAAGTATGTAGAGCCTGTTATTCTTGTCTTTAAATGTCTAAAGTCTTCTCTCTTTCACATAAATTGGTTTGGGGTAAAACTTTCGAGAAAAAGAGCTTGTATGCTGAAAGGCATCTGAATACTTTATACATACCTATTATTCTTTTCACTCACACATGAGCAGAAAGAGAAAATGAGAAATTTGAATGTGTTCTCAAGACCTGGTTCTTATAGATAAGTCATCTTACTAACCTAAGAATTTAATATAAACTGAAACTCAGCCCTGTCCCTTGTTCTGGTACATCATCAAAATATCGAGGAGACTGAAAGTCTCCAATACATTGGCATTATCATTCCTAGGCCCAGGCTTGTCTCACTTTCTTGAGATAATCCAAAGCCAGAGACTTGTCAAGAATTCAGTTTGAGGCATTGAGAGGCCAGAATTAGATGGTTCCTTCTGAAGGACAGAAACCTTTCAGCACTATGGCAATTACTATTGAGAAACCACCCAGGAAGAAGGTAGTTTGAAATACAATTAGGATTCTATTTTAAGGAGAAATAATAAACTGCCCATTTAACGCTAATGTTTGATCTACTGTGAAACAAAAAAAGGAGAAGCTATTACAAATTTGCTAATACCATCAAAACTTAGTGATAAAATGAAGCTATGTGAAGAAAAGGCAGTCATCCCAAGCAAGAGGCATGTTAATAGCTGGGAATATATTCAAGAGCAGAGAACTATTCTGAAAAGCAGTGAAATAGATCGGGCTATTTTATGGGCTTTCTGTGGTGACCCCTGAGTGCTCCTGGGTTTGAATGTCTGGGGCTTACTCCAAGCAGGTATAGGCACTCCCAAAGAACCAGTAATATCATGACTCAAACTTTGATGTGCATTTATTCCTATTTTCTCTATTAAAAATAATTTGTGTGATTTTGCCAAGTCTGTAATATATCTGTGTTTGGATCACACAATATAATTTTTAAGAGATGACCTAGTCTCATAACTCAAATTCTGTATCAGAATGCTAAGGACAAATCAATTCAGCTGATGTTAGGGAGAAAGTTTTTGTCATTCAAATTCTGATGACTTTCTACCCCACTCTCTTGAACTAAAGAGTAGATAACTTGGTCTTTATCATAATGCAAAAACACAATCCTGATTTGGAGCCTAGTACTTTTAGATAGTAAAATGTTGTCATTTTGGGGCCACACCTTGAAGTGCTTAGAGCTTTATACTTTGGCTCTATACTGAGGGATCACAACTGGATGGACTCAGGGGGTTATATAGTATTCTGGGATTAATCCAGGTTGACTGCACACAAGTTCCCCATCTGCTGTCCTATCTCTCTGGCCTCTGTTTGTTTTTAAGATGCACTGTGGAAAGAATTGAGGGGCTCATGTCTGCGTATGATCACACTGATTGATATGCTGTTAAATTACAGAAAAGGCCGTGACCCAGTTCTGGGGCCTAGACAGAAGGAAATTCTTTCTGGACTCCCAGGGAGGGAGAAGTTCCATGTGGTCAGTTCTTAAATTTGGGAAAATATTACAAGCAGAAAAGTGAGCCAAAATGGGGACATGAAGTTGCCTAACTGGCACCAGAAACATTTTTGTTTTTGTTTTTGTGCTTGGGGTCACATCCAGAAGGGCTCAGGGCTTACTCTTGGTTTTGTGCTCAGGAGTCACTCCTGGAAGGGATTGAATTCAGGTCAGCTATAAGCAAGGCAATGCCTTACCTTTTCTAGCACTCTAGCCCCTAAAACTTGCATTTTAAAGATTAGCATCAAACTAAGGGCAACCTACACATTGAGAGTTGGAAATGAGTGACTTCCCTCTCCCACCCGAGAAAGAGTCATCCCCAGTCTCTTTTTGTCATATCCACTATGAGCTGAACTGAACTCAACACTCATCAAGGGTGGTGATAGCATCATAGCTCTGTAACTAGACAAAATTCACCCAATTCTGTTTTAAGTGGGGTCATATAATCAGTTTCTCAAGATATCTGTTACTTAAGAAGGAAAGAATTTGCCTTGACATTCTGCTAAAGAAAAGTTTTTAAGAAATAATTTTAGTATCTCAGATCAGGCTCCTCTCTGGGACCCACATTTTTTTGGTTTCTTTTTTGGTCTCTTCTACACTGAACCCCCTCCTTGGCCTTCCACAGGGACAAGGAAATGGGACCACCAAGCTGACTAATTGTCACGTCTAGGCCTTTGGAACTAGACCCCCTGCTTCCAGTCTACTTGTGCATCTGCCTGTGGCAATGTCAGTGCTCCTCATGAGTTTTTATATTTCTAAACTTCTTCCCCTTCCTTTATCATGGTGTTTACATTGAGGGTGCTCAAACTCTTTCTTGCAGTGCTCACATGCTATTGGATATATGATACCTGGATCACTTCAGTTGTTACTCTGGAGCTCACAGCAGTAGTACAATTCAGTGCAGAATTGAGTAAAGAAAGGAAAGAAGAGTTAGACTAAAACCAGGAGACTGTTTTCTTGTTCCAGGTTCATGATATATTGAAATACACAATGCAACAAGGCCCAGAATAGAACATGCATCCATCTACTTAGGTACTTTTACCATCAAAGTACTAGTCTTCTTTCATAGTGATAGCATATTGAATCTGTTAGAATCTCTCTCTCTCTCTCTCTTTCTCTCTCTCTCATTCTCTCTCTCATTAAACGTGAATTCTCTTCATTTCTCTCTTACAATGAGGTGGGTGATGTTATCTGAACTTCCCTAATGAGAACATTGAAACTTGTAAAGGTTAAGAAAATAGTTGCGTCAGGATTGGGTAACAGGATAATCTGACACTATCCTACTAAGCAAGCCTACCTCCTTGGTAATGTCTGGCTCATAGATAAGGCTGTGTGAGAAAGAAACAGCCGTCTTTTTTTTTTTTTTTTTTTTAGCTCCGAACATTACTGAGAGTGATACGAAGAGAAAGTCATGGATCTTCCACAAAATCGTTGACTAAGTTCCTTTCACTTGAACAAGATTGGAGAGCGCAGAGCGGACATAAGTATTGTAATATGAATCCCATTTACAGAGGACATTTTCATTTTCTCTGCAGCCTGAAGCAAGTCAGTTACTCCATCTAAGATTAATCTTTCTGCATCAGAAATATGGAGATGAGGGTTTTAGGGTATGATGACTTATGCTCACATGAATATGATTTCTATATGTTAGTAAAAATTTGGTTCACAAAGCATTTTATTCATCTGAACTCTCAGTGCCATAGTTACTCAGAACTTCTTGATGTACCCAGAGGTGGTTCACTTAGGGTTGCAAACAAGATCTCTAACTATATGCCAACCCCATCTGCTTTCTGATAGCTGATTAGACAATTCTAGACACTGATAGACAATTCTAACACTGCTGGGAGTTCAGAGATATAGTACAAAGGGTAAGCCATTTGCTTTGTATGCCACTGGCCTTGGTTCTATCCCTGGCACTTTATATGGCACTTCAAGCATTGCCAACGATCACTTCTGAGCCAAGAGGAAATTCTGAGCATGGCCAGGTATGTCTCCAAAACAAAACAATTGTGTTACTAATGAGTATTTATGAAAGTGTTAAATTTTTAGGTCATATCTCCATCCTAAAGTTGGGGAAATTAAGTATCTATAGCATATTATGTCAGTTGTCCAATCTGGTTTATAGGACCAGAAAACAGAGTTGTTCCCTGATGCCATTTGGATCTTTTGCATTCTTTTTTGTAGCTATATGGCATTGCCGTTTTTACCGTTTTATGGAGCATGAATGTGGAGTTTTGTAGCCATAGGGGGACATTTGATGGAGCCTCCCCAATTTCCATGTTTTCATCTCTCCCAGAACTCCTACCCAGATGTTTGTTGAGAGAGAATTTTCTTCGCAGGCAAAGCTCTCCCTACTGGATGAGGATGTACCTTAGTCTCAGATGAGGACTCTGGTCCAGTTAAGTAATTAAGCATGACCCACTCTAGGCCACAAGGCATTTACAGGATGGTAATTGATCCATTTTGGCTGGTGGGGAAGGAGGGGGAGAGCTACTGAGACTTCTGGGAAGACATTTCTCTTCTGTTTACAGTAATGTCTTTCTTTGTAGATCGGGACATGTGGCATCTGAGGAAGAGAGCCCTGGAAACATTACTTTGCTGTTTACCCCCAGTTGGAAAAAGGAGCTGACCAACAGCAAAGGACAGAACAATGGATATGGAACCCTGATGTCAGATTCAGGATTAGTTCACACTTGCAATTGTTATGTTTTCTAGATTCACTCTGAATTGCAATTGTAGAATGATTGTTCTTTTATTGTTTGTTTATTTGGTTGGTTTTGGGAGAGGTTCATCTAGTGAGTCTCAGGGGTTACTCCTGGCTCTGCCCTCAGGAATTATTTCTGGCAGTTTACAGCTCTGATAGTGTTTAGGGGACCATATGGAACGGCAGATATTGAAACTAGGTTGACTTTATGTAAGGCAAATGACTTCCCCTCTAGTATCATCACCCTGCCCCAGGATGGCTTTTCTTTAGTTTGAATTAAAAACTGAAGCTCAGATTGAAAAAAAAAATGAGGTTCTGTCTACTTTCTTGGATTCCATAGCTAGATAACCCAAAATGCAATCTCCTTTAATTCAAGATTCAAGTGTCTCTCTTTTTCAGATTTAATCAGAGCAAAAAACTTTATCTGGGTAAAGTAAGCAAACACCCACTTGATAGAAGATTTATGGATAAAAGCCTAGAAGAAATTGAAAGAACAATAAAGTCTTTATAACAGAGTTGTACCAAAGCCAGTGGAACCAACAGAGTTGGAAATAGCCAATATTGGGCATTCAGAACAAGTTCTATTAAAAAATGTTGACGGATTTATTAGAAGCCAAGGAGGCTATATAAGTTTTATAACTTGTAGGACCTCCAAATATTTCTATTAAGATGACCCATCTGTGCAGCAAATAAGAAATGTAATGAAAATTAAAGCATAAAATATTCACTTAAGAATAGATCTTAGAAATCGCCTCAGTTTATATATGACCCATAGAGACATACCATAGCGGACAGATGGTTCTCCTACCTCAATTTGAAGAGTTTCATTAGAAAAAACTCACTTCTTTTATTTTCAACATACCTGTAACCTGATTTAATTAATACACATGAATTTTTAAAAAACAGGTAAGGGGTTGAAGAGATTGTACAGTGGGCAGGGCATTAGCCTTGCACATGACTGACTGACTTGGATTCAATCCTAGTACTACATAGGGTCCCCTGAGCACCAATAGGAATTATTCCTAAACACAGAGGCAGGAGTAAGCCCTAAGCACCATTGGACATAACCAAAAAACAAATAAACCACTTCCCCAAAATAAAACAGATAAGCAGCAATATTAATATTTTATTTTTTATTAAATTAAATTTTTATTAACTTACTATTAATTACCCTAAACTTCGTTCTCTCTTATTATTCTCAGTATTGCCCATTACTCTATAAATCTTGCCCCTGAGTTGGCAGACAGCCTGTGCTCTGTGTTTTCTGTCTTGGAAGAGGGATTGTCCAGAAGAATGTAGAGAACAAGGAATGGCAGGGCACAGATTTAAAAATTTGAATATAAAGTCTGTGACTCCCTGTGACAAAACTCAAAAATCCACCATCAAAGTCTCCATGCTGGAGAAGACTAACAGGGCATGGAAGAACCCAGTTACCAGAGACAACAGAGAGGGGTTAGTGAAAGGAGGAAATATACCACTGGAGTAGTAACAGGGTAGACACACAGACAGACAGATAGATAGATACAGAGAGAATTGTATGTTACAGAACTCAGGTTCATGGGAGGAAGTGACTTCAGAGACATGCATTAAAAAATACTCCATAGAGGTCAGAGAGATAGACCCCAGTTTTATCCCCAGAATAACAGATTCCCCCAAGTACCTCCAGAGGTAACATTTGAGCATGTTATTGGGTGAGTATTATTGGGTGTAATCCCAGGCCACCCATTCACTGCTAAAATGAAAACCCCAACAATCTCCATAACAAGACTCAGTGGACACAACATCTCAGTTCATGGAGAAGAACAATGACTAGAACTTGCTGCCAATATCCACATACTATGTACCCATGTTCCTACCATAATGAAGATTCTATTTCTCTGTTCCTCTCTTTTCCCCATCTCCCCTCAAGCCAGACACTGGCTCCAATATTGGTCACAGGTCACTTTATGGATCCCTCCAAGCCAACTCTCCTCAAGGTTTGGGGACAGTCTCCTGACACTGGCCCCACTCACTGTCCAGTCACAGCCCTATCAGGCTTTGGTCAGTACAACAAGGACTGAGACAGGATGAGGACATGGCATGGAGAGGATGGAAGTAGCCTGCATTTAGTAACCCTGCTCAATTACTGTCTAGAGTTTTCCACACTCAGGCCATATTTTTTCCATCATTTGGATATTACACTTTCTCAACCTGAGAGTGTCCTCCCAATACTTTCCATTGAGTTTTCTCTCTCTCCCTCTCTCCCTCCCTCCCTCTCTTCTCTCTCCCTCCCTCCCTCTCTCTCTCTCCCTCCCTCCCTCTCTTCTCTCTCCCTCCCTCCCTCTCTTCTCTCTCTCCCTCTCCCTCTCTTCTCTCTCTCCCTCTCTTCTCTTCCTCCCTCTCTTCCTCCTCCTCCTTCTCTTCCTCCTCTCCCTCTCTCCCTTCCTTCCTCCCTCCTTCTCTCTCTCCCTCCCTCTCTATTCCTCCCTCCCTCCCTTCCTCTCTTCCTCTCTCTCTTTCTCTCCCTCTCTTCCTCTCTCTCTTTCTCTCTCTCCTCTCTCTCCTCTTTCCTCTCTCTCTCCTCTCTCTCCCTCCCTCTCTCTCTCCCCCCCTCTCTCCCCCCTCCCTCCCTCCCTCTCGCTCCCCCTGTGTGACATTGGGGCCACACCTGGTGGTAATCAGGGCTTATTCCTGGCTCTACTTAGGGATCACTCCTGGCAGAGCTGAGGGACCACATGCACTGCCAGGGATCAAGCCCACATCAGCGGCATACAAGGTAAAGCCCCTTCTTTGTTAGATTATCTCTCTGGTCTTGGAATACTTCTTTAGTGACAATCAGCCCAATATGTTCTGTCCCTTGCCATCCCCAGTACTAGGAGTATTATCCAGGCTCAGACAAACTTTGGGATGGTCTCTCTGCCTCAGTGGGGACTGAGGTTATGGTCAGTGGGTCAGGGTTCTGATATGATTTATAGAGTGGAACATCTTAATCCTCACATGGGAACATTTGTATGAAATGCTCAAGAAAAACAGTGTCTGAACTCATTCTCTGGTGATAGAAAAAGGACAGAATTTGGGGACTGGAGTTATAGTATATCAAATAGACACTTAACTTTGAAAGTGATCAACCTGGGTTCAATCCTTGGCTTCCCATATGGTGCTTCATCACTACCAAGATTATTTTTTATTTATTTAAATGATTACAAACATAATAGTAGTTGGGTTTCAGTCATAACAAGAACACCCCCCTTCACCTGTGCAACCTTTCCATCACCAATGCCCCCATCTCTTCCCTCTCCAACCCCCCCACTTGTATTTAAGACAGAATTTCTACATCCCTCACTCACTGACATTGCTGATAGTTCTCAGCATAGTTATTTCTCTAACTGCACTCACCACTCTTGGTGGTGAGTTTCATATCTTGAGCCAGTCTTTCTGGCCCTCATCTCTAGGAATTATTTCAATGTCTTTAATTTTTCTTAAAACTCATAGATGAATGAGACTATTCTGTTTGTCTCTCTCCCTCTGGCTTATTTCACTCAGCATAATAGATTTCATGTACAACCATGTATAGGAAAATTTCATGGCTTCATCTTTCCTGACAGCTGCATAATATTCCATTGTGTCTATGTACCACAGTTTTGTTTTGTTTTGTTTTTTTAGCCATTTATCTATTGAAGAGCATCTTGGTTGTTTCCAGAGTCTGGCTATTGTAAAAAGTACTGCGATGAATAAAGATGTGAGGAAGGAATTTTTGTATTGGATTTTTGTGTTCCTAGGATATAACCCTAGAAGTGGTATAGCTGGGTCAAATGGGAACTCAATTTCAAGTTTTTTGAGGAATCTCCATATTGTTTTCCATAAGGGCTGGACTAGATCACATTCCCACCAGCAGTGAATGAGAGTTCCTTTCTCCCCACATCCCCGCCAGCACTGATTGTTCTTGTTCTTTCTGATGGTACTTCATTGTTGTTTTGATTTGCATCTCCCTGATAATTAGTAATGTGGAAATTTTTTATGTGCCTTTTGGCCATTTGTATTTCTTTTTTGAGAAATTGTTTATTTTTTCTCCCCATTTTTGATGGAGTTAGATGTTTTTTTTTTTTTTCTTGTTAAGATCTGTCAGTACCTTGTATATCTTATATATTAGCCCCTTATCTGATGGCTATTGGGTGAATAGCTTCTCCCATTCTGTGAGTGGTTTTTGTATCCTAGGCATTATTTCCTTTGAGGTACAGAAGCTTCTCAGCTTAATATAGTCCCATTTGTGTATCTCTGCTTTGACTTGTTTGGAGAGTACTGTTTCTTCCTTGAAGATGCCTTTAGTTTCAATGTCCTGGAGTGTTTTATTTATGTATTGTTCTATATACCTTATGATTTCAGGTCTGAAATTTGACCTTGGTGCATGGTGTTAGCTGAATGTCTGAATCTGTTTTTTTATTTTTTTCAAATGGCTGACCAGTTGTGCCAACACCACCTGTTGAAGAGGCTTTCTTTGCTCTATTTTGCATTTATTGCCCCCTTTAACAAAGATTAATTGATTGTATATCTGGGTAGCATTCTCTGAATAGTCTATTCCACTGACCTGATGCTCTTTTAATGACCATTTTTTTGTAATACAATTTAAAGTTGGGAAAAGTGATGCCTCCCATATTAGGGTTAATTCTTTAATGCAGAACCAGGAGTTATCTCTGAGCATTGAAGGTGTGTCCTCCCCTAAAACAGACACAATCAACTAACCAACCAACCAACCAAAAACAACAACAATAACAACAGCAACAGCAACAACAAAGATTGAGTTCAAGGACTGCATACACAGTTCTGCTTCTCTGGGTCCCAAGGACACACAATGGTCTTGTTAAATTAAATTCCTGCTTCTAAATGTCCCATGGAGGGGTTGAGAAAGGCAGAGACTAGAGAAAAAGTACAGCAATCAGAGTTTTGCTTTGCAGATCACCAAACCTATTAAAGTCCTGGACAACACATGTATTTCCTTCACTCACCTCAAAGTACCCCTCCCAAGGATCACTTTAAACATAGATCCAGGAATATCTCCCTAAGCATTATTGGGTGTGACTCACCCCCAAAATAAATCAATTATTAAACAAATAGAAGTCATGGAGCATAGAAAAGAAATTCAAAGTTGGGTGCTGAGATTAGAATCACACAAGGATGAGTTCTTATCCTTACCATACCCTTTGAGAGAGAGAGAGAGAGAGAGAGAGAGAGAGAGAGAGAGAGAGAGAGAGAGAGAGAGAGAGAGAGATCAAATGACTGAATTATACATTTTGGTTCAGTAGCCAGCACTGTATGTTTCCTGAGCACCACAGGAGCAACTTTTGAGCACAGGATCAAGAGAAACCCAAACCACCACTAAAAATTAAAAGATTAGAGATGGGGGGGACTTCTGGTAAAATCCCAAACCCATCAACCTTTATCTCTTAATCTAATGACTGTTCACTCTTGGTTTTTGTTCAAAGGTGCCACTGTAATGCCCTAATGCAAAAAAGAGTTACATAATAAGGGGCACATTATTTTCATAATTCGCTTTGCATAGCCCTCCCTTCTTCATCTTCAAAATTAGACTAGAATATTCCTGGGAGTGGGTGGGTAGTCGAGAATCAAACCTGGAGACAGAGGCCTATATAACAAGCACTTTGTCAAATTTTGCTAATTTACACCTTTGATGTGGATGTGCGTGAGAATAAGATCCGTAGGCTCCTGATTAAGGACACAAGAATCATTTTAGACTAAGTTGAAGTCATTGATATTGATGGACTTCACAGAGACTCCGGATTCTTTTGCAAGCTTGAGCAGCTGGGAGTAGACATGGTTGTTTGTTCTGTTTGTTGACAGAAATCTGGACCCAGTGGTGGCCAACACTAAACAGAGTTGGGATGTCATAAATTCCTTGATATCAAGTAAAGGAAAGAATCCAAAGACTGAGAGATAGGAATGTTGGAGTGAATTTACTGTGTGTAATTCACCCTCTAGCTCCCCAGCTGTGCCTTTGGACACCCCCTTTGCCAAAGTCTTGAGAAATACCTTGGGGAAGAAACACAGCATCTACTCCCACAGGGAATGCTCACTGGAGGCGTGGAAGTGTGCTTGATGTGGAGTGCCTGGGATCTTGGGGGAATGCAAGAAGCCCAGAGCAAATATCAAAGTAGTTCTCAATAGCAGTGGTGGGAGGTATAGGGCAGCTTTTCTGTGCCCTTGCTGGGGGACACGGAGCTTTAATTCTGCCAAAGAGGGTTTTCTATACTAGAGCTCTGAATCTTTTATCAGAGGAGTCTTTGGCAATCTTAACTTCTGTGGCTGCCTTCTTTCTCATTCTTCTCATATTGTCCTTTAATATCAAACAGAAGTTTTTTCATTGTAACCAAAGTCAGATTTCTTTCAGGGATTGTGCTTTTTGTATTGAATCTGGAAAACCGATACCAGCCCCAAAGCTGTCTGGGTTTTCTCCTGTGTCATCTTTTAGGAGTTTTGCATTTAAAATTTTTGCACGCAGGGTTACAGTTTATTAGGTGTGGGGGTGGTCTCTCTCTCTCTCTCTCTCTCTCTCTCTCACACACACACACACACATACACACAAACACACACACAAACACACACACACACACACTTCATTGTGCTATTCATGTGTTTCAAGCTGTGGAGCGCTCCAGAAGTTGCAGCCTTTTAGTTATGGTACAGTCAAAAATGACATGGGACATGGGGGATTCAGACAGAATAGTTGCCAGGATTGATCTTTGTTTCTGCAACAGCATGTGAGGGAACTCATAGCCTCCTTCTTGCTAGACAGGTGCTTTAGCCTTTGAGCCATCTCCTGTCTCCCATGGTTCAACTTGAGTTAACATTTATGACTAAAGTCTACTAGAACTTTATTTTTGCTTGCTTGTGTATATTTAATTGTTTTTAAACCAATATTTGAAAAGATTACCTTTGTTGATCCATTGCTAAAGATCAATTGACTATTTACATTGGTCTATTTCTGATACTTTTATTCTACTGTTTTATCTAGCTATTTTTTTCCATTGAACTTATTACTGTAACTTGAGAGTAAGTGTTAAATTTGAGTAACATGAATTCTTCAACTTTGTTCCTTTTCAAAATTCAGAGCTCTGGAGGAAGCAAGGAAATGACAGATGGTCAGATTGTATTGGAGGCCCATCCCATATTGACTTACCTAATCAACTTTATTTCATCTGACTTAGGAGATGAACATGGTCAAATCTAGACTTTTCCTGCAACATCAAGCTATTCATGCTCATCCACTTAGCTCCAAACACATTGTTTTGTGTTCAAGTTCTGCTCAAGTTCATATTACCCTTTCCTCATAGTTTCCACCAAACAGTGTCCTTTGCTAACATATTCATTTCCCTGCCTTGGCCAGATTGACTTCCCTCATCAGCCAAGTTTTAGGTCAATAATTCTTTTTACTGGGTCTTTTCTCATACACTATAATCTTCTATTCATTTCCCCTAATAGCTCTAATTGGAGTGTTAATTAAGTTCCACTTTTCACATATTGTCTGTGATATTCTGCCTATGGTTCTCCAAGTTTTATGAGGAAAGGGATCATTTCTACCTCATTCTTTGCCACATCTGCTGCCAATTTCTCATAGTGGTCTGAAGAGAGACATAGTTCTAAAAAACAAATGGCCACATGAATCTTGGGCTATTTTAATTGTTTTCTCATATAGGTTGCTTGGGTTGCTTTCTCTAATTTGTATGATAGAAGCATGTTTCCATGTCAACAGCTATTACTCTACAAAGCCACTGAAATGACCTTTAGTTTTGATGATAATAACTATAGATCTCATTAGTTGGGCATTCCTGTCATGGGCTCTGTCATGAAGAAGGGGGGCATACATTAGCTCTTAAAGTCTTGCCTAAAGTAGACATTCCCATTTTACACACGAGGAAAATAAGGCATAGAGAAGTTAAGGAACCTTCCTTCCTCCGAGTCTCATAATGAGTATCCTGTGTAGCCAGTATTTAAATACCAGAGGCTGTACTATTTTTATTGTTTGTATCTCATACAAAGTATTCAGAGTGCCTGAGAGTTGCTCCCAGAGACTCAGTCAACTAACTGAGCTAGATGAGTCAATGCTGTGCAAAGTGGTGCTGATAGGGTCCAGCTATGCTAGAGATCACCAAGGTCTTCCTGGCAATTTGTTGGGGCTTTCAAGCCTACAACCAGTTGTGCAGGGTGGAGCATGCATGATTAGGAATTGAACACAGGCTCTTGCACATATAAGACATGCATCCGTGATCTTTCCATCTCCAGATCCTGCACTCATCGTCTTGATTAGTTAGTTATTTTGTGCTTAAAATTCTATTAAGTTGAGTCTGAGTAACGAGTAAAATAACATTCTATTTCATTTAGCCAATCTCTTATTTAAGTAAAATTAACTTGTTTCAAGCATGGAACTAGTGCACAGAATTGATTCCCGTTATCTTTGTCCAGGTAATTGTTTAATCATCTTGAAAAGCACTTGCCACATTCCTCACCAGGCTGGACATTTTTTCCATTAGCATCTTAAGAATGTTTTTTGCCAACAATTATATGTTTTTAAACATTTACAAACTTTTTAGGAGATATAAGGTCACCTGGTTTAGAAAATAAAAACACCGGTTTAATTTGAATAGATACATAACAATATCCTTTTTGAAATATGTTCCATGAAATATTTCAGACAGATGTTGCTTAATAAAAGTATGTGCCATGTAACATGAGGATACACTTTATTAAAACGTTATTTATTGCTTATTTAAAATTCAAATTTGATATTAAGTTCCAATTTGACTGAGTGTTCTTTTCCTGTTATTTTTTTCTTTTTTGAGGGGGAGTTGGATTACACTCTGCAGAGCCCAGAAGCTATTTTTGGTTTTGTACTCAAGAGTGACCCTGCTTGAGGGACCTAATGTGGAGCTATGGATTTAAACCAGACAATAGCATATGAGACAAACTTGTACCTCTTATCTCTCTACCTTGGGTCTTGTGTGTTTATATGGAACCTCAAAAGAAAGAAGTCACATGTCAGTTAAATGTGTCTGCCTACAATGTAGAAACTTATTTTTTAGTGTTTTTTTATTAATATCTTTATTTAAACATCTTGATTAGAAATAAGATTGTAGATGGGTTTCAGTCATGTAAAGAACACCCCCCTTCACCAGTGCAACCTCTCCATCACCAATGCCCCAAATCTCCCTCTTCCCCACCCTACCCCCGCCTTACTCTAGACAGGCTTTCTACTTCCCTCATTCATTCACTTTGTTGTGATAGTTCTCAATGTAGTTATTTCTCTAACTGCACTCATCACTCTGTGGTGAGCTTCATGTCATGAGCTGGACCTCCCAGCCCTCCTCTCTTTTGTCTCTGACAATTATTTCAAAAATGTCTTTCATTTTTTAGAAACTTATTGTTGCAAATAATACTCACCAGTCTCAAAGTGCTAGATTTTTGGACTCCGAGAAATTATACAGATTCTATTCCACGCTATAGTGAAACATCCAGTGAGGAAAGTGGGCGCAGTGTTAAGTGTCATATGACAAGCACAATGTTAGGGACACTCACAGATGTGTAGGAAGGACAACATATGTCTGATGGGGAGACAGAGAGGATTCCTGCTATGACACTCTTCAAGGATGACTGGAACCTGTATTCCTTCAGTGGTGGTGAAGTAATCCTAGCAGATAATAAGAAACCAACAAGCCTTGAGATGTGGCAGTGATTCTAGGTGCTGAGGCTGCAGACCATTGGGTGAGATGGGAGAGAGAAGCCATGAACTTGGAGATTGAGAGAGAGAGAGAGAGAGTGAGTGAGTGAGTGAGAGAGAGAGAGAGAGAGAGTGTGTGTGTGTGTGTGTGTGTGTGTGTGTGTGTGTGTGTGTGTGTGTGTGTGTGTGTGTGAGTTTGGTCCATCGCATTTCTGAACTGAACAAGATTTGGTTCAGGACAACAATAGAAGTAGTCTCTCTCTTGTCCAAATAACTTTCCTGTGGTCTACAATTCTCATTTTTAGTGTCAACTCCTCTAGGACCCTTTTTGGTCATTAAGATGGTTCAGGGGCTTCTGGGAGACCCTGTATGTGCTGTGACAGAACCCTAGATTAGTGGGGTCACAAATGCTATACCACACTCTTTTCCCTCTACTTTCTGGAGAGGGGCAGAGATCCTTCTTTGGCTCCTCTGTCTTCTCAATATCCCATTCCATATTGGTTTTCCTGAATTCTCCTTGTGTGTTTGGGGGTGGAAATAGAGGGAGCTCTGTCATGGAACTCCCAATGGACTCACAATTTCACTAAACCAGGTCCTTCTCACTGATGCCAGAGAGGCCTCTAGGTCTCTAGACCTATCAAACAGTAGCTTCCCTAGAGATGAGTACCTTCATCTAATTCCACAACCTACTCATGAATGCTCTTTCCTTGTCATTATCCTCACCAGTCTTCCTGTAGCAGGAGGCCATCTTTAGTAAATGTCCAGTGGGAATGACTCGTATTAGTGTCTTCCTAAGTATCCAGAACAAAGGCAGTAGTGTCCTACTTACTTCAAGGAAACCCTTTGGGATGTCCCACGGTTACCATCTTGGATACTCTCTGAGCTTCTTTCTTCTGGAGACTCCTCTTTCCTCAGACCATGACACATCTGTAGACCTTGCTCAGACTTCAGATGAGACAGATATTATTACAACTTTTCCTTTCCTCGTGCTCTTTCTCAGGTAGAACCTTTTATAGCAATTCCTATGGTAGGTGAATTATTCTTCACCCTTCAGTGCATTGGGCTGCTGATCCTGCTGTGTGCTTTTCCAACAGTTGGTAAAGCTCTATCCTACCTTTGCTCCTCCTCAAAGCCAAGCCTTCCCTCATACCACATTGGATCCCATGCCCAGGTTCCTGCCTGCCTCCTCAGCATCTCTGGATCTGGCATCTGGCCTCAGCCTCTGTGTCTCTCCAGGGTCCGAGTTTCTGTGGTTTCATTACAAGAGTGTTGAAGCAGGGAACCCTTGGCTTGGGCTCTCAGCCCAGGCTCGTCCAGGATCCAATTTACTGTCTCCTGCCCAGGAATCTGACAATGAATGTGACTTTATCCTCTCATAATTGTGAGCATAGGAAGGTGAACTCATTTCCTCAAAGTAATCTAACTTGCCAGTGGGGTACCTGGCATTCCAGTTCTGATTTTGGGGATTCCAGAAGTCACTTCTTCCCATGTCACAGCGGGTGTCACAGCAGGTTCAGACAGAAATAAGCTCAGGACAAGCTACTTTGTCCCTAAACCAGAGTCTACAATAGGTTAATAAGAGATTCCTCTTAGGATTGTTGTGGAGATGAAATAGAATTAGGAAAATTAGGCACCTAGTCCAGAGCTGGACTGCAGATGTACAAGAGTATTTCCTGTCCCCCATGCTGTGTCCAGGGGACTATGTATTTTCTTTTTTTGGTGGGTGGGCTACGTATTTTCATTGTCTTAGCTAAAGAGATAGCTCCTCAGGAAGAAGTAACTGTCATCTGAGCAAGCCTGGAAGGAGCTTCTAATACTGTAGTCTCTTGCCCCAACCTGCAGGTGCAGCTGGGCACAATCCCAAAGTACATCCATAGTGCCATAGAACTTTATCTCTTCCTTCACATATCTATGGAACCATTCAGTCAGTGGGAGGGCCTGGGATTGTTGCCTCAGCGATGCCTGGAAGGCCACACCCCACCAACTTGTGGTATCCCAGACAGCTTTGACTGCTCAGCAATGGGAAGCAACATTTCCTTGGGGAAAAAAAAAGGTACACTCGGGTATTATCTTCCCACCCCATCTGAGTTTATCTGTAGTCTTGCTGTGAGTTATGAGGGCATAAATCTCCATCACAAAATTTATGGCCAGCATTTATCAGCTCCTGTTTCTTCATAGCCAAGTCATTAATTTGAAAATGAAGTGGGGCTGTTTTCATTAATACCCTCATACTCACTACGTATCAAAACACTCACAGACAATTAATACCATGTTGCTGAACTACTCAACCAATAAACATCTCTTGTCTTGATTTTGTCTCTGGCAGATAAAAGATGTTAGTTAGATTCATCCTGTGGTTGAACGCTAGGCTCCCATTCTCATCCTCTTCATCACCCCAGAAACATCAACGTTTTAGAAGAACAAACCATTGGGATATCTATACCATGAATCTAAGAGGTTGTTGTTCCACAATAGAGAACCAGTGTCTTGAGGTCTGAAGTTAAAGATATTCTTCTTAAAAGGAAGATGGCACCTGTTTGGGGATGAGACATCATTGCAACACCAGTCTTTTGACCTTGAAGGCTGTGTCCAGAGAATAATTATCTAAGCAGGATAGGGAATTGGCATCCACATTTCTCACATACTTAAGAACTTTTTTCTAAAAAGGTAGTTTTAGATTAAAAAACCTCAGGGATTGTGACTAGACTTCTGGCCTATGGCCTTTTGCTGTTTTACAAAGGAATGACAGATCCCCCTCACATGAGTCCAGTGTAAGCTTCTCTTTGCATCTCATCTACAAATTTTTCTCTTCCATCACTTCTCAATGAGGTTGATGGTCCTGAGTGCTTCTTTGGCCTATGACATAGGTTAGACATTTTTGGCTGTCAACACTCATCTCCTCATTATTTTCAGGCTATTTGAATTCTACCACAGTGATTCTTTTTTGGGAGCCAGGATAGTGAGAGCTCAGAGATTATTACAAATTCTGTGCTCAGGAGACTCTCCTGGAAGTATTTGGGGACCCATACAGAGTGCCAATGATCAAACTGGGACCTGCTGCTTGCAAGGTAAGCATCTTAATGCCTATACTGTCTCTGGCCCAAGATTCTTAAAAGAAGAGTGGTTTCTTTATAAATAATAGCCTTGAAAACAAAATCTCAAATGGTATCTTAAAAACCTTCTTTATTGCCATTCTTTGTAGTTCTTGTTTAACAAATAACTGTGACAAACATTAGGAATTATAGATAATCAAGACAATGATGTTAATACCAGCAACAATATTTAGCTTCCTCAATCTTACCACCCAAAGAACACAATAACTTTTGCTACTCACACATTCCTATCCGCTTTCCTCTTTTGTGTCTAGTACCTATGCTCAGAAGCAGGGTTGTGTTTTGTAAAACTGCCTCTCCCTCTTCTCCTCATATCAGATTTTGCTGGCCTTAAAAAAGTCTTCATCTGGGCCCGGAGAGATAGCACAGCGGCGTTTGCCTTGCAAGCAGCCGATCCAGGACCAAAGGTGGTTGGTTCGAATCCCGGTGTCCCATATGGTCCCCCGTGCCTGCCAGGAGCTATTTCTGAGCAGACAGCCAGGAGTAACCCCTGAGCACTGCCGGGTGTGACCCAAAAACCAAAAAAAAAAAAAAAAAAAAGTCTTCATCTGTAACAAACAGCTGAAAATACTCTCTAGTACTTTGGTAAACTGGTACAAGTTACTTTGGATGAACACCTCTATTTTTTTAAGCTACTCTTTCATTTTTGACATTAAGATTTAATGCACTTAAAAATAATAATCACGAGGGGGATGGTGGAAGGGAAACTGGGGACATTGGTGACAGGAAATGCATGCTAGTGAAGGATGTTGAACTGTTCATGACTGAAACTCAATCATGAACAGGTTTGTAACTGTGTAGCTCAAGGTGACTCAAAGAATTCATTTATAACTTTAAAAATAATAAAAATGATTATCAAGAACTGAAGAGAGAGTACAGGGCTTAAGGCACCTACCCTGCAAGTGGTTTTCCATGGTTCAATTCCTAAAACAGTATATTGTCCCCAGAGCTCTGAGGAATGTGACCCTCTCAAATCTACACTTCTAAAGATACCAGGAATGGGATGTGTCTCAACCAGGGTCAAGCTCATGCCTTGCATGTGTGAGGCCTTGGATTAAATACCCGAAACTGCAAAAATAAATAATAAACACACAGTGGTTCAGTCTACTCATTCATAGGACTAGATATTGTCCCTAATTACTAATTACTCCCTTGGGATAAGTGAATTGATATGGAATTTCATCTCAATGCATACGCATATCAATTTTTTAATTGATTTATTTTTTATTTAAAATATTGTGACATTGTAGGGATTCAGGTTCTCACCTCTTGTTACCATCAAATTTTCACTTCACCACAGAGAGGCCCCTCTATTCATTCCTCCTCTCTCATCTCTCTCCTTCTACTCACCTTTCTTTTCCACAAGTCTAGGAGCTTATGCCTT
This sequence comes from Suncus etruscus, assembly GCF_024139225.1. Taxonomy (NCBI): domain Eukaryota; kingdom Metazoa; phylum Chordata; class Mammalia; order Eulipotyphla; family Soricidae; genus Suncus; species Suncus etruscus. Next base: position 16,753,384 of record NC_064853.1, read on the forward strand.
GGCTTTTGGCTACATACTTGCTTTAGTCATTCATATTCCACATAGAAAGAAACCATCCAGGAATTGTCTTCTACTTCCTTCCTGATTTTACTCAGAGGAACACCTCATATTTCTTCCACTTTGTGCCAGAAGGTAGCATCTCATCAATGGCCTTTTTTGTTATTATTTAGTGTCTTTATTTATGAAAAGTTAATTATTTTTATTACAATACTGTAGTTCATAGTTATTCAGACGTACATGTCCAACACTAATCTAAGTAACAGTGTCAATTTCCCTCTATCAAAGTCTCCAGATTCCCTTCTGCCCCCCCCCCCCCCCAGTATTCCTCCTTGATGAGTACATTTTTATCTTTGGTTGTTGTAGTTCATAGTATTTCTCACCATAGTTCAGATATGTGGATATACCATATATCTATACCATTAATATGCCTAGACCTCTGCACTCTGCCATCAATATACCTGGAGGTTGGTCAGATTGATGTGTGTAAAAACTGTAGAGGAGTGGTGAGGCTGGGACATTGGAAAAGTGGCAAGGTTGATGATGGTTTCAGCAGGGTAGCTCCCAAAACCACTGTGTCAGTTACTCCAGGGTGCTTGAATTCCTCTTGAGAAAAGCTTCCCTCATATTTAAAAATGCTGTTTTAAAATAGGTCATTTCAATATCAGAATTATTTTCTTGGCGATGTTTAAATCGAAGTTTCTCTGTCAAAATCTTGAGCAAAAACAGATCATTTGTTTTCAAAGGAAATAACTTCTAACATCGAAAAAACTGTGTTTCCTTTCCCCTGCAGTTTATGATTAAGCTGATTTAGATGTGAAGTAACATCCACCATGAAATACAGTTTTTGAATCCACTGATCATTTGTTAATTCTGGATAGTGAACACCCTTCTCGAGGAAAAATGCTTTGATTTCTGATAATAAGGAAGCAAAACTGAGGATGTCGCACTATTATGGAGGGGATCTGTGGATGATGCATATATGGCATCTTATGTGTGTATAAATAGTATTATAAAATTAGTGGGGCTCATTGTGGATATTTTAAGCAGGGTTCACTCAAATAGTCCTCACTGGTACTGTTATTGAACCTGGTCACTAATTTATTTTGCTCGCTCCTAGATTAAAAAAAAATGCTTGAAGCTTTGGCTCACAGGGTCCCAATACAAATATTGTTCCACAGGGGAGGAATGGGGCGGGGTCCATGCTGGACAGTGACTCACCAGGCACCACGATGCAGCCACTGACCCACACACGGCTCTCTCCTCTATTACTCCTCAGTCTGTAGTATAGAGAGGATGCTGCCTCAATGTTGTGGCGCCAGACAGAAAGTCATGCCCCCCATATCACATGACGAACTGTGTGGAGCCTGCCAAGGCACGCACTGACAGAGGCTAGGAGCAGACTCCTGACTCCTGGAGTGGCTGCCCGGCACACAGAAGGGCCAAATTAAAAGTGGAAAGAGCCACATGTGGCTCGCGAGCCGCAGGTTGCCGACCACAGTCCTATATGCTTCCCTGAGCCTGCTAAGTATACTTTCTGAGCACAGAGCCGGGATAACCCTTGAGCAATAAAATGTGTAACCAAAAAAATTAATAAACACACATTCACACACAGACATTTTAAAAGCCATAAGTAACTCTAGTAAAGCTAATCTTTTATAAGAAACCAAAAATATTGTACATTCTTGATGAATATTTCCTTCAAATTATCAATGGTGATGATACACATTCTCTCACAAAATACATATGCCACTTTTATTAAGTATCTTAATACTTAAGATACTTATTTAACTTCAGTTCTCAAATGCCAGAGGGAAAGAAAGTAGAGGTAATTGTCTCACATCATAAACATTTGTATAAGTAGAGAAGGAAGTAGAAAGTTTATGTAGCATGATTTGATAAAAATTTTATAAGAGATATACAAGAGATATAGCAGATATGGAATTTGGGTTCAGTCAAGGCACCACATGTGGTCCCCTGAGCCAGAATAACCTCTGAATGGAAAGTCAGGAGAAAGCCCTGAGCACAACCAAGTGGTGACCCAAAACAAAACAAATTAGTTAACTCGGGAGGCCTGTAGAGCTGAGAGACCACTAGTCCCTGGGTGGGAGCAGGACTTGTGGGTGTCATAATCATGGCAACACCCTGTGATCCTTTGTGATTTCAGTGACGGGTGATGATATCACCAAGTCTCGATAGGGCCTTTGCATGTCTTAGGCTAGTGAATCAGTTTCTCAAATTTACTAATGGATTTGGGAAGTACTTGTCCTACCTTTTCTGTAGTCCCATCTCCCAGCATGCCAACCAGGATCCTCTCTCTCCATGGGCTGTGGGGAGACCATCTATGAACCAACCAGGAGTCAGATGTCCTTTGTGGTGTCATGTGTCTGCCAGACATCGACCTTTTAGCCAAGGTCCTTATTCCTCAGCAGCCCCTGCAAGATATACAGAGGGTCTCTGGGCTGCAGATTCAGCGGCAGCTGCTCCCTGGGCTCTGGATCTAGAAGCTGCTACTCACTGGGATGTGGAACCCAGGGGCTGGAAATTCATCAGCTATGGAGTCTGTGCTCTTTATTCCCTGAGCTATGGAGCCCAATTTCATCTTCCTTTCTACTCAAATTCTAATAAACTTCCATTCACTATCGCTATCCAAATATGCTGGCTCTCAATGTTATACTCTAGTCAGTAAGAATGTTGTTTCTGATTCAGTTAATGAACTTTGATATGTTCAGCATTCAGGGCATATGCACTATTTTTTTTAAAGGCTCGATAGTACTTAATAATTATTTAAGTTTTATTTGTAAATCAAACTAATTTTCTTTAGATAAATATGAGGGGAGAAAATGAGAGAGATGAGGACTAACTTGGGAAATCTAGAGGTAGAATGAAATAAGAGTCAGGAGAACATATCTAATTTTGAGCTGTGCTCAAATTTCCTAAATAAAATGTGCTATCAAATAAAAGAAATAAATTCTGTATCCCAGATCTAGATGCAACAACTCCCAATTTGAGAAGGACCAGATAATTCTTCACCTAAGCATATAATCCTTTGATTATTGGTTTTTGGTACAAAGTTTTATTAAATACATCTCACTACATTTCAATATACTTATTCACACAATAAATATGGCTTTGCTATAACTAAAGACATTTTGAATGAAGCAATTTCAGAAGTATAGGAACAATGTTTAGAACTATATGATATTTATCTATGATGAACATTAAAATGTATATTTTTTGAGTGTTAAAAAATATGAAACGCTTCACAAATTTGCGTGTCATCCTTGCACAGGGGCCATGCTAATCTTCTCTGTATCATTCCAATTTTAGTATCTGTGCTGCCGAAGTGAGCACTAAAATGGATATTCATTTTAAGGTTTTTGGTCCACACCCACTGATACTCAGAATTCTGTGCTCAGAAATCTCTCTTGTCTTGGGGGATGATATGGGATGTCTGGGGATCAAACTGCAGTCCATCATAGGTTAGTGAGTGCAAGGCAAACACCCTACCACTTGTGCCACTGCTCCTCCGGCCCCCAAATGGATACTTTTTAATTACTTAATTAATTAATTTGGTTTTTGGGTCACACCCTGCAGCACTTAGGGGTTACTCCTGGCTCTATGCTCAGAAATCACTCCTGACAGCCTCGGGGAGGGGGGCATATGGGATGACAGGATTAGAATTACCATCCTTCTGCGTGCAAGGAAAATGGCCTACCTCCATGCTATATTGAAGGAACATTCATATATTTTAAATAGCTAAAATCCAGTTCTCAATCTCCTCGAATAATTTGTGTATGTAAGGAAGCAGGCTTCAAATATAGAGAGTAACTGATTAGGCTCAATAGGTGTCAAGTTGCAACTTGGTCCTTGACCAAAGAGTAAACTTATACTAGTTGAAATAAAGCACATATTATCATCAAAATGACAATTTCAGGTGCATATTGAAATAAAAATAGAACCTTTTATTTCTTGCACCCTTCACCCTTACATATTATAAAAAATAATTCAATATGTAACTATCATGACATTGAGATATATTTTTTTCTTAATGCTAAAATAACATGAAGGGTTATTTTACTTGACTAGACATTTAATATTCCCAATCATTCTGACAAGACTTGCTAAAAAATATTTTTCTCACTTAACTGATTCTTATGTTTCAAAAACGTTTCCAGTATGCAGGACAGTTTATTTCCAAAACTTATATTCTATTGATTTAATAAATTATATTACTTTACTAGAGTAGTATCTTAATTTACCTATTTCTTAAGTCATAAGTAAAAATATTTAAACTTACTTCCAGTTTTCATAATTTGCCTGCATTCTTTGTGTGATATTGTGATAGCATACACATTTTGGAATCAGTCTTTTTATTTTTATGAGAGTAACTTATCATTTTTACATTCCATAGGCATTAGGATGATTTATAGCCTTCAATAAATTAAAATAGCTATTTTGGTTTTATTTTTTATTTAAACAACTTTATTACATACATGATTGTGTTTGGGTTTCTGAACCTCTTTTTTTTCTTTTTTTATTCTTTCTTTGAACATCTTGATTACATAAATGATTGTGATTAGGTTTCAGTCATGTAAAGAACACCCCCTTCACCAGTGCAACATTCCCATCACCAATGTCCCAAATCTCCCTCCTCCCCACCCAAATAAAAGGTTTTAATGTTTAGTTATAATTTATTTAATTAAACACTGCCTGAGAGATAGAAAACCAGACCCCTTAATTACTCTCTGTAGCCTGTCCCCAAATTTCACCTGAGAGCAAGAATGCAAAGCCAACTCAGAAGTTTACTACAATATCTCTTGACCAGAATCATGACCAGGAGTTAGAGAAGACTAAAGTTTCTTTAGGAGCCCATCATGCAGATTACAAATTACCTTCTCACCCTTTTATTCCATTCTTGCTTTAGATATTAGTGTCCTTTCAACCTCATAGTAAAGCAGTTTCTCCAATATCTGTATTGACAAAGACCTATACTCTAGTCTCCAAGGCTCATACATCTCCTATCAGGCAGGGGTCCTTCTCCCTCTCAGTCAGAGGCATATAACATACTTTCACATTTAGAGCCGCTTATTCAAATAAATGCTAAAACCCAAACTGGAGCATCCTCCTTTCCTGTAGCTCTTCCTTAACTCTTTTCTGTGATATTGTGACAGGTATTACCAAGTGGCTACTACCTTGATGACATTAAAATCTACAGAAAGAACATCGTACCTTCTGTCTTTAGGACATCAGCTTCACACCCTTTCCAACAGTTTCACAAATATATACAATGTTGGTGATTAAAATAAAGCTATGAAGGGGCTGGAGCAATAGCACAGCAGTAGAGCCTTTGCCTTACACGTGGCTGACCCAGTATGGACCAGAGTTTGATCCTAGGAGTCCCACATGGTCCCCGAGCCAAAAGTGATTTCTGAACACATAGTCAAGAGTAAGCCCTGACTATCACTAGGTGTGGCACAAAAAAACAAACCAAACCAAACAAACAAAAACACAAAAATAAGCTTTGAAGCTTCACAAGTTTGGGTACTAAGTTCAACTCTGTTCTGTTCCATTTTCAGAAGTCTTCTCGTTAAACACTTCCCTCAATCTCATATACTGTTGTGACTTAAACACATTGAACGCAATATCTATAGAGCCTAGAAGTACACAAGCATCCTCTTTATAAGACATTTTATATGACCTCAATGGTTCAATATGTTTAGAAGGAATATGTGGGAAAATAATTTTTCTTTGAACAAGTACTATTGAAAAAATTATAGTTGTTCTAAAACGGGCCTTTCTTCACTCTTATTCACATTTTTATCAAAATAAAGTATTGGAGAAAAGTTATCCGTGTTCCAAACTATAAGGAATAGCATCAAACTCAGATATTGCTTTCTATTTAGGAGGATGTGCAGAAACCAAAATATAGATGAAAAGTTTTTTGAGTGGAAGGATTAACTTGAGTTCTCAGACAGTGCTATTGATAATGAAAAATTAATCCATTGCAGTATCAATTCAGCACTTTCTCACCCTAAATTCTTTTTCAGTAAAATTTAGAATTGTACTCCCAGACATATGTTCAAGGAATAATATAATAATATTTTGTATTAAAATATATGCCAAATGAACACTCAGAAACTAATGTTCTGAGAACATCTACTCATGAATATCAAAAGATGACCAATTAGTAAATATCCATCTACCCCAAAATAAAAAATACCATATGGTTCTTCCATATAATAAGGGACCGTTTTCAGTGACAACATTTATAGTCATTAATTTGGGGCCAGGCGGTGCCAGAGAGATAGCATAGAGGTAAGGCATTTGCCTTTCATGCAGAAGGTCATTGGTTCAAATCCCGGTGTCCCATATGGTCCGCCGAGCCTGCCAGGAGCGATTTCTGAGCATGGAGCCAGGAGTAACCCCTTAGCACTGGTGGGGTGTGACCCAAAACCCCCCCAAAAAATTGGGGGCCAGGCATAATCCTGAGTTTAACATATGTCCATATTACAGGTAGTATTTGTGACCAAAAGTGAACTGAAGAGATGCAATCTAAAACTTCAAAGAGAAAAGCAGATCAGAAAAGCAGAATGTATTATCTGGGTTAGATATAATACAAGTAGAATGTATTATTGGTGTCATTACATGGTAGTATGAAAGACTGGTGTTAGAAAAGAAAATGGCAAGTTAGAGCACAGGGACATTGGGGACACAGGAGTGTGCATTGATCATCATCCTATTGAACAGGGTAGACTGAAGAAGCTTCCGTGCCACTTTGTCTGCTTCACACTTCATGAAATCTTGTCGATAATAACAGTGAGATTATGAATTTAGGCACAACAGTACGACCACAGTTACCTTGAGTTCCAAGATTGACTGACTTTAGCTGAGTTCTTAAATATGAGGGGTGAATAGTTGCTGGAATTCAAAATTTAGCTTTATAATGATAGACCTTAAGACTCAGTTTCTTATCTGTCAAAGGGACTCAAAAGTTTTCAACTCTAGGATCTTGTTGAGACAAATATATGAGATGAACCCTGAAGAGTATTGTGGAACCCCAGAAACAGATGCAGGAATATTGAGATTCAAATTTTTCTTTGGGAGATGATCCTAGGACCTAGGCAGACAAGAAGTGTGCTGGCCCTAGGGTACTGGCCTCCTTTATAGGAGCTAAGACTGGAAGTTATGTATAGAAGCCTTTTTTTTTTTGGATGTCATCTGAGTTTTTCTTTTTTTCAGAAATGTAATACTAAATCATAATTATGCAAATATTAAGATACTTAATAAAAATGGCATATGTATTTTGTGAGAGAATGTGTATCACCATTGATAATTTAAAGGAAATATTTATCAAGAATGTACAAAATTTTTGGTTTCTTATAAAATATTAGCTTTACTAGAGTTACTTATGGCTTTCAAAATGGCTGTGTGTGAATGTGTGTTTACTGATTTTTTGGTTACACATTTTATTGCTCAGGGGTTATCCTGGCTCTGTGCTCAGAAAGTATACTTAGCAGGCTCAGGGAAGCATATAGACAGTGGTCGGCAACCTGCAGCTCGCGAGCCACATGTGGCTCTTTTCACTTTTAATTTGGCTCTCCTGTGTGCCTGGCGGCTGCTCCAGGAATTAGGACTCTGCTCCTAACCTCTGTCAGTGCACGCCCTGTGTGGCTCTCAAAATAAATTTCAATCGTGGTTTTGGCGAGATTTGGCTCAGTTGAAAATAAAGGTTGCCGACCACTGCTGAAGAAAATCAACCCAGCCATGCTATTTAATTGTCCTTTTATGATCAAGCTGAATTCAATGTTTATATTTTGTTGTCAAGCATTGCACCTCTGTTCACAAAAGAGACTATCACTTTTATTTACTCTAATATCATTATTATGTTTTGGTGTGAAGGTCAAATAGTTGGGGAGATGTCTCTTTTAGTTTTCTAGAGATTTGGTAACTATTAACATCATTTCTTCTAAAGGGCTGGTAGAAAAAGTCACTGATAGAAATATCAGAACCTGGATATTCTAAAATGTCTTTCATTTTGATAAGACAGTAAATGTTTTCTATTTCATTTTGTGTTAGTTTTGGGGGGTGGGGAGGTTGGATCACACACAGCAGTGCTCAGTAGCCACACAGCTATTCTGTATACCACAATGTCGTAATAAAAAAAAAAAACAACTAACTTTTAAAAATAAAGAAGCTTAACAAAAACAAGCCACCGATGACATGATGCCTTCTGGGACAAAGTGGAAGGATTGTGAAGTGTTTTGCTGAGTGAAATCGGAAGGAAGTGGAAGACAATTCCTGGATGGTTTCTTTTCTATGTGGAATATGAATGACTAAAGCATACATGTGGCCAAAAGCCAAGGAATGATCTCCTAGACTGGTAGAAAATGAAGAGGAAAATTAAAATGTGCTTGAGAGAACATTAAGCAGTGCTGGGGAATGAACAGGGGTCGACCAAGTGCCTTAACCCTTGTATAGTCTTTCTGGTTCAAGAATTTTTATTTTGTGGTACTTAAGGGCCAGCAAGGACGTACAGGCCAGGCTGGGGACTCTGTATGGCCAGTCCATACTTAAGAAAGTCATTATATGATCACTATTTTTTTTTATTTTACTAGAATAAAAGTGTTTCATAAACTTCTGCTTTAGTCAAAGCACTCTCATGTTTATCATTGTCCCTTTCTTCATTTCTAACTTTGCATATTTGTGCATATAAGCTCATCTCTATGAATCAAGCTTTCTTAGGAGAACTTTCAATTCTATTGTTTGCTTCAAAGTAAGACTTAATATTTTGTGGACTTCTATAATATGCCATTTCCTTTCATTTTTTAATGTTTATCTTTCCTTTTGATTTCACATTTTAGAGCACAAATTAGTAGCTTTAAAGACAGTTTGAGGGGCTCAGAGGTAGGATGTTCCCTAACCCAGGTTTATTGCTTGGCACTATATGTATGACCTTCTGAATATCTCCAGATGCAGTCCTGAAGGTACCCTAAGCATTGCCAGGGGGCGCTGGTGACCCCAGTACTGCAGACCCTGAGCAACTTCACATCCTGGAACCTGAAGACTAAATTGGGGTGGGGGGTTGGGGGCGGGGAAGAGGGGCATAGTCTGAATATTTCCAGAAGTGGCCCTTTGCCACTTGGGAGCTCATACTTGGGAGGACCCAAAAGCTAAAACAAACAAACAATAACAACAATAAAAACTGCAGAAAATTCTTTAAACCAAATTCAAAATGTTTGAGTTAGACCTTTATGAAATAAATTTATCCATTTTTTTTTGGTTTGCTAAAGTGCACTCAAAGCTATAAAAGCTACCAAGAATAATTTAACTAAATATTTTGTTTAAAAGTTTATTTAAAATATATGCAGTTATAAAATTACTGTTTTTCATCGATGAAGTACCTCTTCAAATATTTTTTCTTACTTTTAAGTGGATTGTTTTATTATTGCTGAATTTTCAAAGTTTTTTCTTATATTTTATGGATACAAGTTCTTGATCAGACATTTTGAAATTGTTTTCTCTGTCAAAAAAGTCATTTTTATTCCTTCTCATTTATATTTTGTTGTTTTTTTTTCACTTCTTCCTTTTTAATTTTTTTTTTTATTTCTTTTTTCTTTTTCTTAGGAGAGGGATGAGAACCACACCCAGTGGTGCTTGGGGCTACTCCCAGCTCTGTACACAGGTCATTCCAGGTTCAGTGCTCAGGGGACCATGAATGCTGGGGTTTGAACCAGGGTCACTCATGAGTAAAGCAAGTGCTTTAGTTCTGTGTTCTCTCCAGTCCTAATGTTTTCCACATTTGACATTTTCCTCTTTCCTTAACACCTTCTTTTGACAAGCAAAAGATTTTCATATTAATAAATGCTCATGTATTTTTAGTGGATCATTCTCTTGCAGATATATCTAAGAACTCTGAAAATCCCCCAGGTATAACTTATTTTTGTATATTCTAGAGATTTTCTTTTATGAAATTGGGCTTTATATTTATTTCTCTGCTTCATTCTGAGTTACATTTCAGCACAAATTGTGAAGTAGAGATCAAGGATGTCCCCCTCCTCTTCTGGCATGCAGATGTCCAAATTTCCAGCACCATATGTTGGAAATACTACAGTTTTCTCCATGAGCTGGCTTTGCACCTTTGTCAAAAATCAGTGAGAGCGTTTGTATGGCTCTATTTCTGGACTTTACTCTGCTCCATTGATCTATGCATCAATTCTTTTGCCAATATTGCATTGTTTTGATTGCTGTAGTTTTATAATTAGACTGGAAACCAGATAGTGGGAAACCTCCAATTTTGTTCCTCTCTTCGAAAATTGTTTTGCACATTCTACTCATTTTCTCATTTCTATAAAAATTGCACTTACATTATTGAGATCAATTAATAATTAGAATTTTTAAAAGAGCTGAGGTTTTATGGTCTTATAAACCATATTTTCCCCACTTTGAGAATGTATCATTCCATTTATTTAGGTCTTAGCAAATAATGCCTTTCACTAGTATTTTGCAGTTGTCAGCATTGAGATCCAGAATACATTATTAGATGTATTCTCTAATATTTTGGAAGATTGTGTACCTAGTGTCTTAAAAATGGAATTCTGGTCTTCATGACTATGACAAAAAAACATAATTACGTTTTGTAGACTTGCAATTATAGACTTAATTGTTGGTTCCTCCTAATTTTTAGATTGAAGCCCTAATCCCCAGTTGAATGGCATGTAGAGATGAGGGCCCTTTGAGGGGTAATTCAAGATAAAATGCAATTATAATGGTGAAAATCCTAGTGATGGTATTCATCATTTTGTTTTTGTTATTAGTTGTTATTATAGTTAAGATTTAAGCATTAAGGTATATGTTATAGACATATATACTGTTAATGCAACCCTACCATCACCAAAGACATTTATTCACTGTATAAGAAGAAATACCAGGGTGTTCTCTTTCCTACACCTTCTCTTCCCTTCTATCCTACCTTTTCTCTCCAATCTCCTCCTCTTTCTCTCCTCCCTGTTCCCTTCTTCTGCTTTCTTCTCTTCTTTCCCAGGTTTACTCAAAGAAAGGTCGTGTGGGCACACAGAGAAAAGGTAGCCACCTTGGGATGAAGAAAAGTCCCCAGCAAGGACTGCTGACACCTTGATCTTGAACTTTGTAACCTCCTGAACATTGTGGATTCTCTAATTTTCTGCATGTGTAGAAAGCTGGGCATGCAGATTTGAGTTTGCTATGTTCCACAAATCATACTGTGTGTGAGTCTGTGCATGTGTGTGTGTGTGTGTGTGTGTGTTTCAAGGCCAAAAATTACAGTGGCTAGGGCCCAGGAAAAACTCTCCACCCAAATAATTCATTCAAAATTCAGCCTTCATAAAATGAACTAAGGGAGGAAGTTAGGATGGAAGAAAATCAGAGATGTTCTTTTTCTCTAGAGCCTTAAGAAGGACCATCCAGCTGGAGAAAGGCTGCCCAAAGCACAGAGGTCTGGGCTGGATGCATCCAACTTCCATGCCTGGGTGAAGACCTTCATGTCTCATGTGGTTTATAAAGCAATGAGGCTGCTGCCCTGTCAAAGGGCAGCCTAGTCTTGGCCACTAAGATCTCAGAAGGAAGCAAGACCAGGTTACCAAAGAGCAGGACACTGTTTCATTGTGTCTCCTAGACTGAGTAAGTTACAGTGGTTAGAAAAATGAAAAGAAGAGAGTACCTAAGTACTCTCTTGCCCCAGGGAGATGGAGGTACTGATGTACTATTTTCAATGCCTTTATCCTCAGATCTGAACATCATATCGTCATCCTTTCTAGGGATGTTTGCCAAGAGACTCTTCTCCCCCTATGAGTGGTAGCATTTTAAAAATGAGGGGTACCTTTAGGTTTATAGACAAAATTTTGAAGTGACTCAACATGCATATAGTTGCAGGTGTCTGGAGATCTATGTGTCTATGATCTGTGTGCTTGGAGATCTTGGTGTATTTTATAACCATATCAAATGAGGACAATCTTGCTGTTTGTGGTCACAGAAGTGAACCTGGAGGGCACTAGGCTAAATAAAGCAAGATGAGTGTTGTATGATTCTTTGGAGGTGGGGAGTTTGGCTATACCTGGTGGTGCTCAGGGCTTACTCCTGGTTCCACATTCAGAAATTCCACTGGAATGCTCAGGGGACCATATTGAGTACTTGGGATCAAACCCGGGTCAGCTGCACGCAAGTCAAATATCCTTTTCACTGTGCTATCCCCCTCTGGCTCCTGTGTGACTCTTGTATGGAATCTAAAACCAAAGGCCCAGCTCTTGAATTCAGAGAATTTAGAGGTGGCGGGGTAGATGGGAGAGCTGGAATGGGAGAGGGCATTAGAAAAAGCTCCCAAGAGAGAGGAAAGAAGGGCTAAGGCTGTCTCCTGCAGCTCAGAAGCTGCAACAAGCAAGAGTGGAACAGAGAGTAGATCTAATGAGTTTTCATCACAGCAGAAGTATTTGTAAGTATGATGATGGATAGGAAAACTGAACATTTAGTGAGTACCGGTGGTGCTCATTACTTGCTGTTAATTCTATGTTCAGGAATCACTCTCAGTGGCTCACAGGACCTATAAGGGGCGGTGAAGATGGAATCTGAGTCAGCCATGTGCAATGCAAACCTTCTACCTGCTGTGCTAGTACTGTTTGGTCCCTGTAATTATTTATTGTGGAGCATCATATCCAGCTATTCAAATACCAAATTGTTATTTATCTATTTATTTCTTATCTTTGAAGCCACACTCTCCATCATTGCTCAGAGTCTATTCCTGACTCTCTACTCAGGAGTCACTTCTGGCTGTGCTAGGAGAATCATAAGAGGTACAGGGTATTAAAGGAGGATTGGTTATGTTCAAGGCAAGCACCTTAACCTCTATACTATCTCTCTTACCCCTGTTTTATTTTTCACTTAGGAACCTTTTGAGAAGTGCCTGGGAGTCCTCAGAACCCTTCCAGAGAATCTGGGACAGTTGTTCATGAGGGAGCCTGACAGGCTAGCGATTACCTGGGCCAGTCTACTGGGGCTCACAGACCTTCAGCACCACTCTTGACATGCTTGGGGGCCCCTAGGACTGGACCTTGGGACACTAGGTGGTTCCGGGGAGTAAACTGAAGTTGGCTACTTGCAAAACATGCACCTTAGCCTTTGAATTCTCTCTTTTGCACCTCAAATTAATGTTGTTGGGTTATTTTGTTTGTTTTTGAGCCACGCCCTGCAGCATTCAGGGGTTACTCCTGGTTCTGTGCTCAGAAATCGCTCCTGGCTTAGGGGACCATTTGGAATATGTGGGATCGAACTTGGATCCATTCCTAGTCAGCTGTGTGCAAGGCAAATGCCCTACCGCTGTGCTGTCACTCTGCCCCCCTCAAATTAATGTTTTACATGTGACATGAATCTAATGTTCCAGGTAGGGAATGTTTTCCAAAGAAAAGCTGATGTTTTAACAAAAGTAAAGCTAAATTATATTGTTCAGTACAAATGAAAATTATTGTTAGTTCCCCATATCAATATCCATAGTTTTATCTGTAGCAATTTTGAAATTTAAGTGGGTTAATCATATATAGCTAATAAAAAACATTAGACCCTGTGGACAATCTTTGAACATTTTTAGCTATCATGCAGATCCATACTCTGAATACATAGTTATTATGGCTTTTTCAAAGGTATATTGGTATTATCTTATTTATCAAAACTTAATCTTAGAGGTCTAAGAGTTAGAGCAGGAGTTAAGGTGCTTGCTTTACATGTGGCTGATTTTGTTTGAACCCCAGCAATTCCTGGAGTATAACCAGATATAGCTCCTGACCACTACTGAATATGGACCCCCCAAAAAACCTTTCCCTCAAATAAACTCCTTTTAAAAATAGGTGGATAGAAACAGGAGATAACTCAAAGCACTGAAAAGATGCCTCACGTTTAGTGCTTAGTGCTGCATTGAAGGGGGGGCCGGTGGCCCTCAACACCTTCAGACCCAATACCACAGCCAGTCAGTCAGGTGGGCAGCCAGCCAGTTTTCCTCCCTTCAGGAAGCACTCATCCCTAGAAATGGGGATATTAGAAAATGAGGTTCTCCTAGAATATCCAGGTGGACAACTGGCGACCAGCATGGGCAGATTATCTGCTTTCATTGATCTGTACTTCAGAGTGAGAGAGGGTAAGGATGATTTAATGCCTATTTGCCAAGAATGAAGTATCTTTTGTTCAGCTCTTGCCAAGGAGACCAAGGAAACAGGCTTCACCTGTAACAGGCGGGGTTCACGTCAGACAGGAGGAAGATTTATCAGGCAGGGAGGATAAAGACACTGGAATGAGTTATGGCACTTCCTTACCTGGACATCTTCAAAGTAAGATATACTTCCCTTTGACAGGAGTGGTAGGGGGTGTGTTGGGGGTGGGGTTCCTAGCTGGAGGCAGGAAAATGGACTTCAGCGACCTTTGAAGGTTGAGTCCAGTCTTCTGAGTCTGGGATAAACTAAGATGGGAATTTATGGCTTTGACATCCATCATGTGAATAAATCTGAGCCCCTGCTGGAGGAGAAAGAAGATTCCGGAAGCCTGCTTAGGCTTGACTGCTCTATCAGTCAGGCTTCCAGCAGGAAACAGATAACTGTTTCAAGATCACTACAGAAGGGCTTGAAAAAAAGAGGTTATTCAAAGGTATAGGCAAGCTGTAGAGAAATGGCAAAAAGAATAATGGTAACCCAAAAGTTTTTACTCCCTGTCACAAGGGAGATGAGGATTGGGGAAACATGATCAGAACCTAGAAGGAGAAATGAGGGAAGAGAGGATCACCTTGGGTTGATCACCTTGGGTTCCTTCTGTGGAGGAAGACACCACTCACAAGAAACCAGGGGAGAGAGTCAAGAAAATTATTGCTCCCTCATCAGCCCCCATTACTAACTGTCAGGGATTCCCATAGTCAGATCCTAGCTAGAGGCCTAAATTCTTGAAGATGGTCCATGTCAATCAACTTCCTGAGCATTAGAGTTTCTGGAAGCAAATGGTGCTGTTTCCTCCTAGACTCAGATGCTCTTTATGTGCTGAGCATTGTTTTATGTTCTAAGCATGGGCACCAGGAAGAGGGAAGTGACTGACATTTGAATCAAATTGTGATTTATGGACATATAAGCCTTTGACTGTTCCCCACTTAAGACAGATCATTACTGTGGAAATAAGAAAGTTCTTGAAACTCTTTGGACTTCTATATACTCACTTGTAAACTGGGAATGACAATCGTATCCCTTCTCGAAGTCAGATTATGTATGAGAAAGAAGGTTGGCACTGAAGACAGTTGTACTATGATTATCATTATTGATATTTGTATTGTCAAATACTTAGTCATCTTGGAAGAACTAGACCACACATCTTCTCCTTTTGACTTCTTATGTTCTTCTCTCCTGAGGTTGGTTGGTGCTCTTAGTGTCCTGGCATAGCAGGTCTGCTTGGTCCTGTCCAGACAATTTTGTAAATGTTTGCTTTGTGCCTGTGGTCTCTGCTAGACTCTGGACCTCTGCTAGACTTTGGATTCATCTGAGATAATGATCTCAGACAATCTTCTTGACTTCCAAATTCTGGAACATGAAAAGTTTACCACTAGAATAGTCCAGTTTCATTTTGAATAGTTTGACCTCATGATAGTTCATGGGAAGAGTCTGATATAGGTGGAACTACAGAATCCCTGATGGTGGATGGGCAAATTACACATGAACTATAATAGGAAGTCATAGCTTCAGGGATTCAGTCACCAGCCTTCCTGTGAGATCCAACACATAATTCTTCTCTACCCTGAGACTGACTTCTGATCCCCAGGGCACAAGATTTCTAGGGAAGTGGGTACCTACTGATTAAGCAGGAGAAAACAGACAGACTTGTACCTGAGCCTTTATTTAGTTTAATTTTATTTTATTTTGGCTTCTTGAGTCGCACTGATAGTTCTTAGGTATTATTTTTGAAAGGCTCGGGGAACCAGCTGGGATTTGGGGGATCAAACCCAGGTTGACCTTGTGCAAGATAAATGCCCTACCTACTGTACTAATGCTCTGGACCCATACTTGAGTCTTTAATCAGAGATATTCATCTTAATTCTTTTTTTTTTTTTTTTTTTTTTGGTTTTTGGGTCACACTTGGTAGTACTCAGGAGTTGCTCCTGGCTCTGTGCTCAGAAATCACTCCTGGCAGGCTCAGGGGACCATATGGGATGCTGAGGATTGAACCCAGGTCAGCTGTGTGCAAGGCAAACACCCCATCTGTGGTGCTATCACTTCAGTCCCATCATCTTAAATATTTTTTGAGGTGGAAGATGGCTTGGTTGTATCTGCAATAGTTTGCCAAAGAGGACAAAGTTCTTTGGCATTCATATAGACTCTTTTCTGATCCCAACTTTTCAAGAGTGTATACGTAAACAGTTAGGGATGGAGTTGTAGAAGATGATTGGTGGCAGAAGTGCTCCTGGAGCATCTTTTACTCTTCCTCAGTTATTTTGAGTAGAGTCTCCAAATGCTAAGGGTACAAACACAGGTTCAGTTCCTCAGTCCTTCCCACAAGGAAGGAGACAAACTGTAGGAATATGGTCACAAGGACAACTATCCAAGGTCAGGACAATGCTCCCATCTAATGCTAGGATATTCTTAACTATATACTACAGGGATGCAATGTATAGGCTGGGACTTAGCCTGTTGAGCTCAAAGCATGTGCTTGCCTCAGTTTGGAATTCTGATGCCACATGATTCTCTAAACACCATTGGGAGTGGCCCAGCCCTCCTTCCCTGACTTCAAGCACCATAGGATGTGTTCCCACTACATCCAATCCCCCTAAAAAAACTTTCTAAAAAAATTAACTAGTCTCTACAGCAATTATTTGCCAGGGAAATATAAATGAAGGTGTAGAATTCTATAAATTTATTTTTTAAACTTTATTGATTGATTGATTAGTTTTGGGGTCACACCTGGCAGCGCTCATAGGTTACTCCTGGTTCTGTACTCAGAAATCACTATTGACAAGCTAGGGGACCACACAGGATGCCGGGAATTGAATCACTGTCTGTCGTGGGTTGGCTGCATGCAAGGCAAATGCCCACTGTGCTATTTATCCAGCTCCTAAATTCTATAAATTTAAACATTTAAGATACATACAAACCTCTTCCTGGACTAGTTATTTGATATTAAAAAATTAGTCTTAATATTTTATGGTATAAAAGCAACATGCTAATGTTTCATAATCACTTTTTGACTTTTAAAATTTTAATCTAAAACACATGGCACTTAATATTTGCTTCAGAAAGTATCTGAACAGATGTGGAAGGGACAGAAAGGGGAGCAGTAGAGAATTAGAAGTGGTCAGGTATAGGTATGCGGTGCTCAGGACTCAAGTTCACTTTGTACTTTGTGACATCATAGGAACAATTTAAAATGTGGTGGTAAAAATAAATATGCTTTCTGTTTGTTTTTCCAGGGCTTTCCATAATGAACTTGAAATCTAAAGTGAATGTGCCAGATGGAAAGTGAATGTGGAGGGGACTTGCATGTTTTAAAGAAGAACAGAAGCTCATTCATTCCTCACAGGCCCAGGGAGGCCTTCAGCATCCTAAAGGCCAATGGGATGCTACAATTCTGCCATGTTCTCTTACTGAAGAGTCAGAAGTCAAAGGGGATAAGACGGTGGCTGAAGCCACTTCTCTTGAACTGCCTTCTCAGCCCTGTGAGAAGGATTTCCTTAGCAGTTAAGAAAATAGGAATGGCACCCATGTGGGACCCTCTTAGTGGGGTCTGTTGCCTCTAATCAAGAGATATGGCCTGAATTTGTGCTTCTCAGCACATTCTTATCTACAGTCCCTGAGCCGTTCAAGGGAGTGAGGGATGATGGGTTCATTTTCCAGGTAAGTAAGAACCTCTGAGAAAGGGCCAGTGACTTGTTTGGCATTTGACACTCAGTGCACTCAATTTCTCTGGTGCAAAACCAGGCTTCATCCCCCACCTCCTGCTTTCAGAGACGTGCTATTCCACTGCAGGAAACAATTATTAGGAGGTAACTCCGAGTTCACTGGAACCTTGATGAACTCCTATGCTGGAGTCATTCCTTGCTCCACATTACAAAAGGTACAGAGGGATCCCAATTGCCATAGACCTGAAGAAAAGAAAAACTGAGACCAGGGATGTAGCCGAGTGGCAGAGTGCATATAGAAGACCATGGGTTTGACCTGGCATACAATGCTCAGATTTTACTCCTCATTCTTCACACAGGCAATCACTCCTGCCAAGGATTTGGGGACAATACTGGATGTTGGGGATTGAACCTGGATCAGCCATGTGCAACACAAATATCCTACCCACTGTATTGTCTATCTAGCCCCTCATGCTACTTCTTTGTTAAGGCAGACATTGGTTCAGAGTTCTTTCAGAATCCACCCAACAAGAGACCCATGAACAATATGGCAGCAGGCATGTTCTCTTGTCTAGTACACAGTACACATGCCTCATTTTGATATTTTGAAACTATTGGCCCATTTTGTTATTGTTACTCCACTGACATAACATTTATGCAGTGCCAGGCCACTGCAGACCACTTTTCAAATGTTAATACACCACGAATTCATACCTGACCCATGAGAAATAAGGGACTAGAATAGCTTGTTCTCTTGTTATCAGTGTGGAAACTGAGGCAACTCCCTCCCTCCAAGGCTAATGAAAAAGAGCCAAGATTTTACCAGGTGGCCTGGGGCCTGAGGTCATTTGATGTGTGTGGGATCTTTTCACTGCCTGCGTCTGAGCTCTGGGTCTACACACCACCCCTCATGGGCATGTCAGGAAGGAATGGTGCAGACCGTTTTTAATCCTTATGGTTTTACTTAGTCTTAAGGCTAAGAAAGAAATACCAAACAATGCATGTTTAATGGGCTAGGGCCATAGAGCAAGGCAATAGATTAAGCCCTTTGTATAGAAATATTGAAAGATAGAGCCAGAGCAATAATGTAGCGGTAGGGTGTTTGTCTTGAATATGGCCAAGCTGGGATGGACTCAGGTTCCATCTCTGGCATCCCATATGGTCCCCATAGCCTGCCAGGAGTGAATTCTGAGTACAGAGCCAGGAGTTACCCCCTGAGCATTGCCAGGTGTGACCCCAAACCAAACTACACCAAAACAAGAAAAGAAATATTAAAAGGCACCAGCTGCAATCAGAAATGCATTTGAGAGAAATGAGAGAAAATACTCCCTTCACAGCATATGCTGGGCATGGGGTCCACCCCCATGCATACTCACCATCAAGGGGACTACTGGTTCTCCTGAGTTGTTGCTCTCCTTAGGGCTTCCATTTTCTCCCTGGTTTCTTCACTAAGCCTAGTTGTAGCATTTCACCCCTTTCCAGTAACTCCCCAAAACTGCCTAGACCCACATTCTCTAGTTTTTCTTCAAGGGTGAGTTTTCCTGGTGCTGTTGAATGAGGTGGGGCTACATGACCTGCTCAGAATGTGTGTCAATGCTGGAGGGAACTGCCCAAACTGGTCCCTGTCATCTTATGCTCTCTCCACAAAACCCCCCAAAACAAACTGTCCAGCCAGTGACCTGATGGGACCTACTTTTAATTGGGTCCTATAAAAGGAAAGCACTCAGAGAGAATCCAAGGCAGTGCTTATCAGGCAAAACAAGTTGTAGATCTCTGACTGTGAATTGCTGAGATCTGGGATTTTACTCCTAGCCCAGTGCACAGCACTAGCCTGATCTGATAGAGACCTACTTGGGGACAAAACCCAAATGTGCCTAACAGATCCTGTGACATAGCTTTACCAAAATGTCAAGCTCCCATTTTTATCATAGGCTCTTCACATATGCTATTCCTCTGTCCAGTTTTTTCCCCCTATCCCTTCCTTGCCTGGGTCATTTCCATAAGTCCCAATAGGCACCTTCCTAGCATCCATCATGATGCCATGTTTCCCTGAGAAAATGTTCAGAGAATGCAGCCCTTTCTTGCTGGACTATTCCCTCTGTAAAAATAGTCACTCGGGCAAGATAGACCGTACAATGGATATGGTGCTTGTCTTGTACGCTATCAACCTGGTTTTGATCCCTGGCATCCCATGACCCCCCACCCCCACATACTTCCAGGAATAATTCTTGACTATAGAGCCAGAAGTAACCCAAGAAGTAAACCCATTTTTGGGTTTGGCAAAAATAAATACATAAATTCTCTAATTGAATCACTGTGAAATATACAAAGTTGTTCATGACCGAGTTAAAAAATTTTAAAAAGAAAATAAAGAATAGGGCCTGATTGATAGCGCAGCAGGTAGGGAGTTTACCTTTCATGAGGCCAACCTAGCATTCGATCTTTAACATCTCATATGGTCCCCTGAGCACCTCTAGAAGTGAATTTTGAGTGTTGCCAGGTGTGACTGCCCCACTCCTCCAAAAGAAAATAAAAATTAGCAACCAGATTTTATTTCCTTCATATCACCGGGATCTAACAAGAGTCCCTGGATATAATACCTACTCAAAAATATCTAGTGAGGGCTGGAAAGAGTATTGTAGGGAAGGTACTTGCTTTTCACATGTTTAACCAGAGTTTTATCTCTGGCACTGAATATAGATCCTCAGAGTACCACTAAGAATTGATTACTAAGTACAGAGTCAGGAATAAGCATAAACACCATCTTTGTGATACTGAAACCACAATTTTTTTTTTTTTTTTGCTGCTTTTGGGCCACACACAGCAGTGCTCAGAGATTACTTCTGGCTTTGCACTAGGAAATTACTCCTGGCAGGCTCAGAGCTCCATATGTGATGTTAAGGATTAAAATTGAATAGGCTGCATGCAAGGCAAGTGCCCTACTTGCTGTGCTATAGCCCCAATAAAACACATTTATTGAATGAATTCATATAGATAAGTGAGGCAGGCTTCTTAACAATCCAAGATAGTTATACCAAAAGTAAATCACTAGGGCTCTCTGCCTCAGTTTCCTCCCCAAAGAGAGATAAAATAGTCACCATCTTCAGAGGGAGCGAGGAGGGTTTAACAATCCCGTCATATTCTTTGCTCTTTTGCCCAGCTTCCTGGGCTGTTTTGTAGGATGCCTGTTTTTCTCCCTGATTTCCAGTCTCCCTGGTTATACTACATTTAACAAGGATGCTGGCAGGAGTCAAGGAGGAGGGAGGAGAGAGAGAACTTTCTGGATTCAGTTCCTGGGCACAGTGTGATGGCAACAGTGTAGGCCCAGCAGACTGCACTCCTATATGGTTCTGGGCTAGTAATGCCTGCTGGTGGTCCTGGAAATGACTCTTGGGCTGCTGGCTGGGCTCCCTCCAGGGCACTAACTGCCTTTTTTGGCAGTCCCTTTTGGAAAAAGATGGAAATTTATGTCATTTAGGAAGCTCTTAGATTCTGGCAACTCCATTTCCACTTTGGGGTGTGTGTTTGTTGGGGAGATTGTTGGACCACACCCAGCAATGCTCAGTGTCTACTGTTGACTCTGTGCTTAAGGGTTGCTTTAGATGATATTTAGGGACCATGCAGAGCAGGAATGGAACTGAATTGGCTTCCTGCATTCTCCCCTGTACTTTCTAAGCCCCAGTGGCTCCATTTGGATTTCCCAGCACCACCAGTGGAGTCTCTAGTGATTGATACCTAGATTCTTCCAGAGACCCTCTCAGTCCCATCAGACTTGCCACTTACTCTTCCTGGTTTCTGGTGGTCCTTGACTATAGATTCCCTAAAACACTAGAAGAGGCTCAGGCTCATTTAAGGGTGTTGTGAGTCTAAGTGGGTGACAAACCCAACACTTGTCAGACACCCTATATTGACAAATAGAGATGACTAGATAACAGACCTACTGTGACCTGCCTGTGCCCCTTCTCAGGAACTCTCCTGCTCTATACCCCCAGCCTACCAGGCCTGAGGCAAGGCAAATGATGACACAGTTTCCATAGCATTAGCAATTTTTTATTTTTCCTTTTTTGTTGCATAGGAAATGCAGTACTTGCTTCCAGTAATTGTATTGTAATGTGAGAAGGTGGTAGCACTAATGGTTGAATACAAGAGTTAAACTAATCCACACCAGCTCAAAAAAAAAAAAAAAAACCCAAAAAATAAACCTGTGGAGATTTGATTTAGTTGAATAAGAATGGCCGCCCACAGTGATTCTCAACCAATTACACATTTTCACAGAACACAGTAAAACTAAAAGGGTAACTAGGGGAGTCAATACACATATACTAGAGGCACAGCGGCCCGGCTCATAAGAAACACGTCTCAAACCAAGTTATTAACACGATCTCACTGGAATGGGTCCATTCCTCACCCCATTCCCTGATTTGAAATAATAATAAAAAAAAAAGACAAAGGAACCAAAAAAATGAAGGTGATCTGAAGAGGACAGACCAAGTTGGTAGGAATAGTTCCCAGGGTACTTTGTGGGAGAGTAGGGAAGTGGCTGTGGGAAGCAGGAGCATGTTATTGCCTAAGGAACCTTCCAGAACTGCAAGTTCTACTCAGTGTCTCAGGGCTGCCAGTCCCCAATGTGGTGGCAGAGAAGAGGGGCTAGAGGGAGGGCAGGGTTGGCTCTAGTTTCTCAACCTCCATCGTCACCAGGGAAAAGTCAGTGTGGCCTTGTGTGACCTTTGACTGAGATGTTACCAAAAAAAAAAAAAAAGAAAAAAAAAGTGCATATTCCAGACTATTGCTAAAAATAATAGATGTTTTAATAAAAGAATAATACAACTAGAGTCAAAGGGAATCAAAAGCTTCTGTCACCTGGAAAAGCATGTAAAAACAACAGGAAAAACAACAGTCCAATTCTGGGGACACTCTGGCTTCTTAAAACCACAGCAAAAGTCAGCTCTGCACCCACCTGTGGAGTCTGGCACTGTAAGGGTCATGGGGCATCTGTCTGGGAAACTCAAGATGCCTTTTGTCTACACAGGCAGTGGCCATCTGTGTCCAACTCTAGGAAGTTCCCCTTCTGAGTATTTGTGAGCGTCTGATGATCGCCTCTTTCCTTCATGGCCCAAAGGAGGTTCTATAAACCTTTGGAGCATGAAAAGGCAGATGGATGCTGACTTAGGAAAAAATATGAGACTTTGGGAAGTAAGCAGATCTTAATTTAGACCCCTCCCGTATATTTAAAAAAATTCTCGTGTTAATAGCACATTTATTTTTCTTATGAATCGGGCCTGAAGTTTGTACAGTTTTAATTTTGAAGAAAATATCGCAACTGTGCATGAAACTAAATAGCCACGTGATTTCTAAAAGATTTTTTTTTTGTTCTTTTTCTTTTTTTTTTTCCTTTTAGTATGAGGAGATCTGGTGTGAAGACGGGTTGAGCATGGGTACCTGGCTGATCATTGTCCATTTAAAAAAAAATGTTCAACATCAGAGTGCTTCAGAGGGTCAGGGAAATTACCCCTCACTTGCAAATGTTCTCCAAGTGTCTTCAGAGCAGAGTTCTTGAGATTCAAATGGTAATTTTGAGACAAAAGTTTTGCCAGGTACAGATTTCTGAAATCAAACACCCATGCTTGTCCCCCTAAGAAAAAGAATACAAAACACAAAAACAAGAACAAAAACACAAGTAATACTGAATTTAAGTCAATGTATACCTCCGAAATACTGAAAACAGCAGAAATTAAGAAAAGACAGAATTTGCGTTCTCAGTGAAATACCTTTAAAACCTAACTGACAAGAACCAAGTCAGAAAAAAAAAAAAGACTAACATAACTTTGAGTAATATTCATACAGTTCACTAAGCATTATGGAATAGCATGCATTAATATTGTACGGTTATTTTACATCACCTATACCAGAAGGTCCTGACTGACAGACAGCGAAGGCTACCGGTGTAGAAAAATCTTACTTCAGAAGAGCAATATAATACAGTTTTCACAGGCACTACATTTTAATATATCAGGTATTATGCTGGTTTTCTTATAATTCTTTCTGTCCTAAAGCTGGCATTATAACAATGACCAAAAAGGCAAGGATTGAAGTAAACGGAAAGTAGATACCAAAGTTGATATAGTTTTTTTTTTTCCTTCGGATAGATTAGTGCATAGTTCTCATGCAGATAAACACTGCTATGCATTTACACTGTTGGAAAGCGAGTGAATTGAGCCCAAGTTGTCACATTTGTGTAAATCATTTTGTCAGCCTGTAATAGCACCATGTAATGGATTTGCATTAAACATTAAATTGATTTCAGAATTGGTGACACAGTATTCACTACAGTTAAGTGCTATGGAATAGCTTCAATGTTACCTGCTATATATCAAAGCAATTTTCATCCCACTGCTTTTTTTTTTTTTAATTGGAAAAAATAAAAAGGGAAACAGACATGACACTAATCAGACGAATGCACAGCCTTGGACATGGAGAAGGCAGAGCGGGTTTACTGTCACACAGTAAAGACATGCATGAACTTCAGAACGGAACTGGTCTTAGAAGTCGATGTGAAGGAAAGCTCTGCTGTTGGGCAGTGTGGCTTTCTGCCACTGGTGACAGGGGATGTGTGGAAGTGCCACTCAAGCTATCCTTACATGACCATGCCAGTTGTGGTGTAAGTTTGTTCTATGGAGGCCTGCTACCAGGAAAAAAAAAAAAAGACGAAAGAGAGACAGAAAGAGAGATAGAGATACCACCACCACTATGAACAAAATGATATTTCCAGAGACATGATTCAAAGTACATTGTGATATCCTTAGAAACCACCCCCCCCCCAAATAAATCAAAGGGAAGAAAAAAATTTTTCTGAATTCAGATTCTGTCAAGACTTTGTGACACTGTTCTAGAGAATTCAAAGCATAAAGAATGAGGGTTGGGAGAAGAGAGACCAATTTTTTGAGATGGGTCTACATAGTCCCATGAACTGACTGACATGGCAACGACTGTCAGACAAAGATGAAAGCCAGTGTTGGGAAGTGTGGGGGAGAAAGGGGTGGTCCCCCATGCCTGACCTTGGGGTCTGGTTTGGAGGAGCTGACTCTCTGTCACTGTCAGAGTGTGAAGAAACGGAAACGTTGACCAGAACCAGAGAAGGTTCTAGAAAGGACAGAGGAGCTTTCAGGAGAGGACGCTGGCCCCAGAATCACCAGAAAAGCAGCGTTATTGGTACTGTGTGAAAGTGGAAGAGGGTGGAGGCCAGGAAACAAAAAGAATCCAGGAAAAGGACCCAACTTAGTGTTTGTGCCTCTGACTTTAGTTCCCAAATAAAAATGATGGTAAGTCATTTAAACAAATACTTTTGAGGGGCTTCTCTTGGCCAATCTTGTTAAATGCCATTTGATGGGGCGAGAAAAAATATTGACCAATGTGTCTCAGACTCCAGGGCTGGGCCTTCCCAGGTGGCCCCTGCCCTCGTCTGTCTGTCAGTCTACACCCCAGGTAGCAAAGTCTTTCTCTAACATCTTCACTTGGCTTTGATTAAACCACGGTAAACACTCCTACTGTTGGTGTTGCTTTTTTCCTGCTGGATCACAACTGAACTACAGTTTCCTGCTGCTTTCTGGACAATGAAACATGAACAGAAATGGAACTTAGTGTATATAAGACTTAACCCCTGTTTGTGATCACCTTAGACTGCCTCCCTAATGTTTTAAAGCCTTTAAAACATTTTTTTTCCTGCAAATCTGTTCAGAGTTCCCTAATTTTAGCTTCATCAAACTTAATACAACAAAACACCTTCAAAAATACAGCATACCTGTAACGTCCTTTTACAATGGTTTTTCAGTAGCCCTATACTTCTCAAGCATAGGAATATTCCATACCATTGAGAAAAAAAAAACACCTGTATTTAAATACTTACAAAACAAAACAAAACAAAAAAGGAAACAGGAGAGTTTTCAACTTAAATCCAGTTCCCAAAAAGGGGGGGGGGGGGACGGGAAAGAAAGAAAAGCAATTCTATGAATGCTGCCTTTACAATGAACGATCAGAAATTTCACTAGGCTAATTTGACAGAAATTTTTTCCTCATTTAAACAACAGTACAAAAGTCCTGCATTATAAAATAGGGTAGAATAAATCAGTGTAATCAATAAAACTATACAACAATACAAATTACGTATCTTCTGAGCGGGCAGTTTATTCTCTCTCTTTGCAGTCAAGACGACAACATGCTCACTAAAAACAACTAAAACTGCCCAAACTATTGCTTAGTTTGTTTTGTTTTTAAAAAAGGGTGCAATTTCATTGTATGTACAACCAATTTACTGGTAATACCTTGGCTTATTGCAAGGTTCTGACAAAATGTTTGTCTAGGCTTTTTTCCCTTCACTGTGAAGCACTGAAAGCTGCTATTTTTTTCTTTTTTTTTTTCCTTTTTTGTCTTTTTTTAGTGCATATATGTCATCATAAAGTAATGCCCAGCTAAGTGCTATAGGGGAAGGCAAAGTATGCTGGCTATAGGAAGTGACACCATATACTGACAATCACACCATACAACAGCGCCCAACGACTATTCAACCACTTATCAGACACATATGAAAATCCAAAATGTTTTATTTTATTTCTTTTTCCTTAAATAGAGATAACCAGTAAACAATTTTTAGAACTTGGAAGTTTAAAAACGTGCATATAAAAATGGGCATTATATACTTTTTTATTGAATGTGGATTGACTGCAGTCTGCTAAGAAAAATGGGGTGTGGGAGCTGAAGAAAAAGGAAGTTGTCTTTTTTTTTTTAAGGCTTGCTTGTGAAAGGAACAGTTGTCAAAACAAAATTGCTTGAAGCAGGGTCAGCTTAGTGCTTCACAGTTTGACTGCTTCTCTAAGAGGAGCCCTTCCTGCGCACGTGCATTCAAAAATCACACACAAAAAAGTACAAAGACAAACACCTAAAACACACACTGCGCCAAGCGCAGCACCGACTTTGGTCAAATTAAAAAAAAAAAAAAAGAAAAGAATAAAAGGAAAGAAAAATGAATAATCGCTAAGCTTTTCTACACGATATAAGCAGGTATTGCATATTTTCATATATCTGGGGTGGGGAGGGAGGGGGGAATAAAGGAAGACTCCAAATAAATTGTAATATGCAGCAACATCCAAAATACTGATATTCTAAGCATCTACAGATCTCAGAATAGCACTGCCACCGACCACAGAGGACAATAAGGACTACTCCTATCTGTGGAAACGACTAACTTTCTATTTAGCTCTAGATGTTGAAACTGACGATGGCTGACATAAAAGTCACATTTACAAAAAAAGTGTCTTCAAATGCTTGACTAGGGAAAAACCCCTTTCAATAGAGGAGCATGTGCAACAATTCCACAAATAATCGCTATCCAGGGCAAGGCACATTGATATGGAATTTTTGTTTTCGTGCAAATTAAGGAAAAAAAAAACAAAACAAAACAACATTGTTTCAGGGGGGAAAGATGAGGAGCAAAGTGTCTTCCCAAGAATTTCAGTTACTTGATTGTATAGGACAGTAGTAGAACCCTTCTGAAGGGCTGAAAAACATAGTTTAAAGGCAAGTGCCTAGAATAGGGATTACAATATTGTGTCTTAATGCACTCTACTTTATCCTACATTAACTATATAAAAATTAGTTACTAACACTAGAACATGCAGAGACTTTCTCTGATCAGCAGGACGTGCCAACCAGAACGTATATATATGTATAGTATAGGAAACCTTCTTGAAGTTGCATGGGAAGCAAAGGGGTGCTTCGCTGTCTGGTAGAAAAATCACTTGCAGTTTTTTTTTGTTGTTTTTTTGTGTTTTGTGGTTTTTTTTTTTACATAAGATACAGGACATTTGGGGGTGCAAACCTTTTTGTTGTTCTAATTAAGTACCCTTGATCTGAGTGGGTACTGCCATTAATATTGGTATTATTATTATTATTATTATTATCCTTATTATTTTCCCATAGCTCAGTTCAGGGATGCAAAGGTCTTTTAAAATTTCTGGACAATCTCTGGTACAATGAAGTGTCTGATAACTGATAAATCCTATGTTGCCAGATACATGTAAAAATTTTCAGAATTGGCATAATCCATTATAGTGACTTCTAGCTTATAAAATTAACAGATACTATGATTTCATTTTAGTTATGTGCTTTGATAACAGAAAATAATTAATTAGCATTTAATGTAGTTAACATATTGTGGTAAAAGCACCATTAGATTTGTTTTTTTTTTGTGTTTTTTGTTTTTTTTTTTTTAATTTTCCTTCAGTTTTTCAAGGGATACAAGTTTAACAATAAAAAACATAAAAAGCAAAAATAGCTCCCCTTTTTCTTGCAAGGCTGTTTTTTACCCCAATAATTTAGAGTCCTGGGGTGGGAGGACTTGAAAAACAAAAATAGAATTTTCAACAATCTCTATCTTACAAAGATATTTAGCTATCCAATGAAATTGCACTTTACTCAATTCAAAATTCGATTGTTTTTGATTGATTCCTGTCAGTTTCTGTCAAAACAGACCATCTTCCCCATTTCCATATGAATTTTTGTGTCATTGTTGAAATTGTTGAAAAATAAAGATGGTTTTTTTTTTGTCGTTTTTTTGTATTTTTTTTGTTTTTTGTTTTTTTTTTTAAATGTTAAGTGCAGCATTTCAAAACTTTTAAAAAAAACTGAATAGTAGTAAGTAGTAGTTTGCCATTTCCGGAATCATTCTGCTTCGAGAGTGGATTCACTGTCTTGCGGGCCATGTTAGAGATTGAGCTGCTGACTGCGGAACCAAACCAAACCAAAAAAGAGAAAGGAACAAAGGAACATAACTGTGTTTTCATCTCCCAATGTGTTACAGAGAAACATTGCCCTTTGACTGTCTCATCAGGTATAGATTGCAGATTATCAGCTACTACAAAAGATTTAGTTCTCCATGGGCCTCCCTGTGTGCTCACGGGGGCTCACACCTGTGTGGGTGAATTCATGGAATACTGCGAAACTGCCAGGCTCCGGAAGCCAAGTGTGTTCCCACAGGAAGTCAGTGAGCAAGAGGGCACCTTGTCTTGCCACCTCGCCCTCATGCTCAAGCCACCACACCAATACTTCCCCTACTCAGAAGCCCGGCCATTTCCAGCACCATATGAGAAGATTACAACAGTCCCAAAAGTATTTTTCTTTTTTTAAAAAAAAATCCCAAAAGGTTATGGCCTTTGCTGTTGGACCATAATGCTTGCTGTTTCTGTGTACAAGTTGATTTGAATAGGCTTTTCCTCCCCTTCCACTGACAGTGAAGTTGTAACCGCGCTTGGGGTGCGGATGCGTCCATGTTACAGAGTTGAGAAGGGGTCAGGTGGTCTGTCGGGTGGATGGTGGGATGCTGCGACTTTTATCCCAGGTACCAGGACTGGAAGACAAAAAAGGAAAAGGAGGTGAGAGGTACAGCTTGGAAAAAGAAGCCAGTTTTAGGTGATGTTGTCCCTTCCAACCAGGATATTTGCGTCTGAGTGAGGGATGAAGGGACCGAAGGATTTGTTGGGAAAAGGAAAGGAAGACCAATAAAGGTCAATCTTAAGACACAGAAACTTACCTTGTATATTTAATGAAAATTTAGCATCTTCACTATGTTTTTCAATATTTCTAAGTGTATCTTAGAAAATAATGCACAATGTCCACTTACATAATCAGTATACATACAGAATGTGCAGCCTGGTGGAATCAGTTATAGAGTGACAGGAAGCTTGACCATATTTCTATATCATTGAATCCTCAGGACTTATCCTACATAATACCTGAAACCTGAACAGGTTTCCAAGAAAGAACTGAGTGAAGGGAGAGTGGGTATGAGAGATGGCTCAGATGTAGGTGAGCATCTACTTGATGACTTGTCAAACAATTGGCATGGGTTGGGGACTCGTGTGGGACTTTCGTTTGTTGTGGTTGTTTTTGGTTATTGGGGTTGTTGTTGGTTTGATCTGTTGTGCTTTATGACTCCTGAGATGTCATGGGTTGGTGTGGGGTGGGAGCTGACCCCAACCAAGGTGTTTAACCACCGAGTTCCATCCCTAAACTACAGAAAACCTCATCAAAGAGTTGGAGGTACAGAACATGCTACTCTGACTTTTTCTTCAGAAAGGCAAAGTGGTCAGGAATGGAGGAACATATGGAACTACAGTTGGAAAAGACACTATTTCTGGGTTCCTGAGTGACTCAGGAAGGAGTTGGGATCACTCCCAAATTCTCGAGTTCCTTACTGATACATGACGAAGGCACATTTGGGGAAGTAATAAGCCTCATACAGCTCAACATCTATTATTTCCAGAAAATGATCGACAGTATCAAGATTTCACTTTACTAGCTATCATGATGGCACAACTATGCTACTTTTAGCTCCCTCAGAACCTACCTAGGGAACTTAGTTACCAGTGATCCCTTTCCTTTCATGACTACTTGGTGCTGCAACTTTGAGCTGCAGCAGGGAGAGAGACTTCCCTGCCTTCTATGCTGGCATTTCTATTTCGTGAGTGCAAAGCAGAAACATCTTCCTCTCAAACTACCCCACCCAAATCCACCACCTTCCTCATTACTCACAGCAAAACCCGTCAACTTTCAGAACAGTTTCTGAACTCTCGGGGTGGAGGGTCTCAGAAAGGGTCACAAGAGGGTGGATTTGGGTCGATGAAGCCTCATCGGTATCCAGGAGATTCAATTAGGTAGAGAGTAAAACCTTGCCTGACCCAGCAGGATAAATGACTCCATGCACCATAGCTGCGTGGAGGCTGGTGTGTGTGTGTGTGTGTGTGTGTGTGTGTGTGTGTGTGTGTGTGTGTGTGTGTGTGTGTGTGTGTGTGTGTGTGATTTGCCGCTCACACGGATCTCAGGGATATTTTTTTTTAGTTTTTTTTTTTTCCAGTGGATCTGAACAGCCCTCCTCCACCTCCTCCTCCTCCTCCAAACAAACAAACAAACAAACAAACCCTGCCCATCCCAGCTTCTTTCCACTAATTCTCAGACCTCCTGTTTTGGGGGTGCACAATTGAGCCTCTTGGGTCCTGAAAGCAAAGCATCCTGGAGCCTGAACAGAAGAGAGGACAAAAGGCAGGGGCAGTTGTAGAGCAGAAGTGAAGTCCAGACAATATTTTTAGAACCTCTCCTTGCAGCTGACACCACCAAACTCCCAACCGGCCCACGCTGTAGCCGGGTCCTGACTATTCCCAGTCTCCTCTGACATTGGGAGTTGCTGCTGCTGCGGCAGTGCAGGCTTGCCATTGGGTGGGGGGTGGGGGTGTGAGATGGGGGAGGGGGTGTCTGCTGATTCCTAAGGCCCTTGTGTAATTCCAGCCTTCGGAAATCCCACGCCGCAGAACCAGGGGCCCTGGGAACAGACTCCTGGGCCCTGGAGAGTCGGCAGGGGGCGCAGTTCTCCGCAGCACCATTGCGGGACACCAGCTCAGCTTGCTCCAGAAACCTGCAGTGTCCCCTGCACTTAGATTTAAAAAAAAAAAGCCAAAAAAAAAAAAAGTTTCTTCACACATCTTACTATTCAGTTTGTGCCTTGCCGACAAGGTTACCCCAGAGCGGCTCTGTAATCCTTCACTGAAATAGGCTTTATTGATTGCTCTGGTCTATTGTTCTCTTTTCAAGTCCCCCAAGTTCAAGTTCATCCTGGTGTTACATCATGTCTGGTTGCTAAGAGCAACCAGACAGACCCAGACGTGACTATCATTAGCAAGAAACCCTCCGCTCTCCTCCCACCAACCTTCCAGGGGCTCTGACGTAGCAAGGCCCACTGCAAACACACTGAAGTATTTATTCTGCCTAATTTATGATCTACACAGCAAAGCGAGACCCCCACTCTCAAAACCAATACTGTTGTATATTTAATTAATCTGTCTTTCTCCGGCACTTGGGAAAGTTAGACAAAGGACTAATTATTGTGTTTCACTCTCCACACTTTTCTTTTAGGGGGTGCATATTTGCATGGGAAAGAAAACTACAAGGCCCAGCATGGATGGGGTGGGGGGTTCTCCCCATACACCCCTCACCCCCTTTTTCTTTTCTTTTTTTTTTTTTTTTTTTTGCCCTATTGACATTTCATGAAATACTTTAGCTGCTTAAGGGAATTAGGAAAAAAAAAAGCGATGTGAATGTTACTCCTTCTGAGTTGGCATTCAGAAACACAAATCAACTCATGACATGTTTAAATTTAAATGCTAACCACACACTCTCCGAGTTACTTTAAAGGTTAGTTTTTAATCAATAGAAGTTGCTGACTCCGGGGTTTTTGAGCAGCGCACTGCAGCTCTTGGGCTTTTGTCTAACGTTAAAGCTTTCAAACTTTTTTTTTTTTCCACCCCTTGCGATGATTTTAGGAATGATTTGCACACACAGAAGGCTATTGTGCTCTGACCAGCGACATAGAGAGTGGAGCGAGCTGTCCCGTAGAGGGGTGTCAATATGACTCTGAAGGCAGGGGGTGGGGGACTTTAATAACCTGTGGAAAAAAAAACTTAATTAACCCTTTCAGGCCCCAACCAAAACCTATTCTTAAAACTTTTTCACTCCGGTAATGTGACCATTAGGGACTTATTTCCACATCACACTAATCTTCATGACAATTAACCCAGCTACTTGACCAAGGCTTTCTAGAATGGGAAGTCAGTGGGTTAGGGGGAAATCACACAGAGTATTATTGGAGGGGGGATGCTTTGGGGGGAAATCAGGCTGTATGAGAAAAAAAATCTGTTGTTTTTTTTTTAGAAGAGAGTAAAAGTTATATAATAATAATATGGCCTGCTGATAATTATGATATGAAAAGAAAATCCAAATAACCATCTCATTTGTGGTCCTGCGAGTTTCCTCCTCATCAGGTTTTTGCTGCTGTTGTGAAGAGCGTGAGAGCCGCATGTGGAAAAGCGGTCCGTCAGCTCAAAACTTCTGTGAATTGCTAGGAAGGGCCAATGAACATGCTGATTGGAAAAGCCCCCTTTTCTCTTGCTGTAGCTGGATCTGACAACTCTTATATAAGCAGCGCAAGCAGCATCACTGGCAGAAAGACCCCAGTGCATGCTTTTGAACCACACAGAAAACCAGAGATTTCAAGGGGGGGGGAGGTGCTCAGTAGCAAATCACTGGCGAAACATGTTGCCCCATGAAACAATTCATTTAGGGACAGTCAAAAAATGGTCTTGGGGCATTGGCTGATCTTCAATCTGGCTTCTGCTTTCATCCTTTATAGTCCCTTAACCTAACCTAGTATATCCAGACAGACTACAAAGGAATCTTTGTCCCTTATCTGCAGTGAGTTCCAATATTACAATACAACATGGAATGATGTTATCTTGATGCATTTACATTGAGGAAGTAAACACAGAGCTTTGATCTATTCCCACCCCTCCTCAGGAACTTTTAGCTATAGTTGTTTTGGAGGGACATAAATCCACACTCCCACAAAAGGCTCTAGTTAAGCAAAATTACTCTGTTGCATTCACATCTACAGTTGGGGATGCGCTGGGGGTGGGTGCTGGGGGTGGGTGGGTGGGGGGAGACGGGAGAGTAATTGTCCTCTTTCAGTGTTCAAGGTGAAACATCAAAAGAAATCTGCAGTCCAGGACCAGAGCTCTCAGCTTTCCTTTTCTCCAGTCAAATGAAGAAGTAATCTCATCAGGTTGGAAAGTGCTGACTAAGGATTTAATAAAGTGCCTGCAGATGTGGCGTCTCTAAGGTATTCAACTCATGTA
The DNA here is from genome assembly GCF_024139225.1 of Suncus etruscus. Classification (NCBI taxonomy): domain Eukaryota; kingdom Metazoa; phylum Chordata; class Mammalia; order Eulipotyphla; family Soricidae; genus Suncus; species Suncus etruscus. Next base: position 16,786,996 of record NC_064853.1, read on the forward strand.
ATGCAAAACAGCCCCACACTGAATGTGCTTATAAAATTTCATTTAACCATTGCAGTGCGACGATGCCCCTCCACTCCCCCCACCCCATCACCACCCCAAGCCCGTTCTTGAAGGAGTTTTATCACACTTCCTGCTCCTTAATTTACAGCTCCATGAAAGTTAGAATCCCATTCTGCCCAGATTTTGGAATACAGTAGTCGGGTTTTATGAACCATAAACAGTATCTATCTGGCTGCATCCTAAACAGGAAGTCTGATTCGGCCATACCTTTGACAATGTCAGCCTCTTTCCTTTCTTAGGCCACTGGGAGGGCAAATAGGAAACTGAGGCCTATTTCCTGAAGTTGGTCACCAAGTTGCTAAAAGAGAAGAGTGAATGAAGCCTTCTGCAGCTGATCACCCCTTTACCAAGGCCTTCTACAAACTCTTCAGTAAGAGACAGGATGTATATTTTAGCAACAAAAGGAAATATGAGCCTGCCTGAGATAGCTGCATTTTTTTCACTTTAGTCAGAGAAAGAGCGAGAACTAGAGAGTGTTGGGGGCTGGGTGTGTGTGTGTGTGTGGATGTGGAGGGAGCACAGACTGTGACGCACCAGGATCTGTTTTTCAAATTATAAAGTTAAACAAAAGGCCTCAAGGGCAAAGTTGAACACTGCGGAAGGAGGTTGTTAATGTGGAATCCAGAGCTGGGTGTGACACTTTGCTTTCTTCTCCAGGCAAGGTGGGTTATTTAAGGACACTCACAGCAGAACATAGAATCCTGTGAGCACAGGGAGGCCCCTGCCCTGTTCCCTGTGCAGGCCTACTGCTCCATCAGTTTCCATTAAGGACTCTGCCACCTCACCTGCCTGACAGTGGCCGCCATTTTGCCTTCTCTTCTGAGGAGATGCTAGCTTGGTTTGACCACACTAATCCTGGGAATATTTCTGTCCTGAGTAGCAGGGCAACAACCTGGTGGCTTATCCAGCGCATTCCTGTTCCATGGACACAGAACCAGCTGGTAGACACCAGCTTCTCACATGGGTAAATCCATTGGGAGTCTCTCTTTTCTGGTCTGGCCCCTACATACAGGGGGCTTGTGTGGCAGATACCGCATGCACTTCTGGGGAATAGAGCAAGGGAGATATGATGTCTGCACATTAGATCTCCTCATGCAGGGAGGATTCCTGAATCACTGGGATTCAGACTTCAGACTTTGTCTTTCTTGGTTTTCTTAGCACAGGGAATTTGTCGCCTTATTTCCATGGAGGACAACTGACTACTCAGTGTCTCGGGGTCCCAGAATCAAGTCCCATCTGAGAGCAGGTATCTCCTTCTGTCCTTAAGGGGTCCCCAGAGGACAGCTGTGAGGTGAGCCCTGTATGGTGGGCTTCTGAGGAAGGTGACGTACTGGTCACAGGTGTTTGCTATGGCAACTACCAGTCCCCTGGGCTTTGATCTTGGCATTCATTTTTCTTGTTGGGTTTTTGATAATTAGAGAGAGCCTGTTTTCAATAATGTGAAACCTAGACTTGTTTATTATACAGGAAACTATTAAAATCTTAATGGGCCATGATGGGTCCCCATTTACCTCCTAGTCCTTATCTTTTCCCTGCCTGAACTCTCCACTTACACTGAGTTAAACTTCTCCCAGATCCTCCACCCCAAAGCCAAACCAAGCTTCCTCCCTGGCTGCACCCCTAGTCTCAGATCCAGAAACACTGGCCAGTTCCTTCTCCCAGGATCACATCATAGTCCTTTCTTCCCAGGGGTCCCCTTTTCCAGGCCTGGGACCCTGGGGTTTGCCTCTGTTATGGCCAGCAAAGTGTCATGATCCATTTCCTAACTCCCGAAGGGAAAAAAAAAAAAGAACCCAGACTTTCTTTTTGCCATGTTTCCTTGATATCAGGTCCAGCGGCCAGATTAACACAGGCCTTTTGTGAAATGCTGTCAAATAAAGGCAGAAAATATCAGCCCAGCTGTCCCTAAGGTTCCTGCATTAAATGTCAATGACCCCTACAAGGCGTTTTAGAAGGATGTCTTCTCGCCTGGTTGTGCCTCCACCATGCTCATGGCACATGCCCCTGCCTTTCTGACTGTTGGTCTCCCAAGAGAGAATGAATAAGGGCTCCACAAGTTGCCCCAGGCAGTTCCGACATGCAGAGCTCTGGCATGGTGGCCAACTGCGTCAGTAGCATGTGCAATAGTTTTGGAATATGGACGGCTGCCTACTTACTACAAGCATAGCAGAGTTGTCCAAACCACCACTCCCTGGAGAGAGACCGAGCTGCTCCTGGCCAGGACCTCCATTTGGTTCAAACCTCAAGATGGGAAAACACTAATCTCGTTACCCAATAAGCTAGCCAGCACTCCCCACGCTTGTGAGGAGGTAGGCAATCCAATTACACTGTTGTTCTAAAGTCTGAATCTTTTGCCCAACTGGCCCTGATATCTGCTCCAGCATCACATAATGGTCTCCTTTCACAATTTCCTCAGGTGATTGGAAGCTCAGGAAAGCTTCTTGGGAAGTACATGAGACACTTTAGACCCTCACACTGTTGTCAGCTTACAAAGTGCACTAAATGGGAGCTTCCAAGCTCTAGTCAATATTTCCACATCCTTTTCTTGTTTTCTTTTGGGGCCACTAAGGTTTACCCTTAGCTCTGCATTCAGGAATTATTCTTGGCAGTGCTTGGGGGAACTATATGGGATTACAGGATTAAACCCAGGTCAGTTGTCTGCAAGGCAAATGCCCTACTCTCTATCTCTTCAGGCCCAAATACTCATCCTATTAAGGAGTTCAACACCAGGTACTTAGGAAATGTCTGGAGGCCTATTAAGGTTTGTGGTTCAGTTTTGGATTCTATAGCATGGAATCAACTGTTATCAGTCTTGGGGGGAGAAACAGAGGAGCAAGGCATATATAGGGAGGGCCAGAAGCCAGGATGGATGGGTTCTTAGGCTATGAGATGTGTCCAAGTCCTAAGGCCCCTGAGATCTATGAATAGGCTGGTTCCCTTGGAAAGTAAACAGGGAACTAGGTCCCTTTTTCTTACTTAATGATAAAATTTTTCTGTTAAAAGTGGTAGCAGCTGGGCCAGGCCCATGTCCCCTCATGGTAAGGCAAAATTCTCAAGAGAAAAACAAAACAACCCAACTTAAAAAAAAACAACGACCTGCCTTTAACTGCAATGTTAAAATCTGAGCGACAAAACAGACTGCACAAAGGGTACAGGCTCAAGTTTTTGAAAGGCAATTGGGCCCTTGCCTTGCAAGGCTAAACTGTAGGCCTTGGAAGTGGGGGATGAGGGGCAGCAGGGAGGAGGGAGTGAGTCGTCAGGCAACCAAGTGGGACAGAAACAATCCTATTTTGGTTTTTGTTAGCGAATGGCATACTACATAGATCAGAGACTTCTTATAAAACACAAACCCCCACTGTACACAAAGCACAGGAAAATGTGAGGAAAAAAAGGGGAAAAAACTAAAAGCAGCTTAGGGTGTGTTAACGCTGCTATTCTGTCAGCTTAAAGAGTATTTTATGCTTGATCAACAGCTCTTTTTTATTGTGCTTTTCTTTCATTCATTCAAGACATCAAAGCCAGGCGCCACCAGTGTACCTGCCCTTCTGGAGCCGTTTGTGAGGGGGGTTCTAATGAAGCCCAACTCTGGGAGCCGGAGACCCCCGTGGACACGGCAGTTCAAAGGGAATATTTCAACAATGATTACATTTTGTAAATCTTTTTATGAAAGAGACAGCTTATTTCCTGCTTTTTCATGAAAAATAGATTCTATCCATTAAAGTGAGCCCGCGCCACGGAAGCTGCCTGAGATCTGAGGTGCAGCGTGGAGATTAAGGGGACAAGAACCCGAGGCCAAGGAAACCGTCCCAAGTTCCTACCTCTTAGGCCACTGGCCACCACAACATGGCAGGATATTCGCCAAGGAGCCCAAATGGCTTACTGGGGAGTTTGGCGGTCGAAAAATACAGTGGTGGCATTGGCGTTGTGTGGCTGTGTTTTTCAGCTAGGGGCTCGTGTTTATTTACATGATTATTTTGGAAGCCTTTTTGATTCTGCTCAATCCAATCAGGTCTCATAAAATACCAGCAAGATGGAAGATTTTAACTACCAGAGACTGCATTTCAGGCCCTGAAATAGGACAAAAATCTCCTTTCCACCTGGAAAGTTAGTTACGCAAAAGTCCTCTGGGGTCTAAAGATGCAAGCAGACTTTTAGTGTCTGCCCCACCTCCAAGGCAAAATAAAGATGAGAATATACTCCTGTGTTATTTCTTACTTTCAGCATTAAGATAAAATAATTATTTCCAAGTCTTTTTTTTTCTAAATTTTCTTCTTTCTTTTTGGAGGTCGAAATAGTTGAGAGAATGGACTATGGAATGAAATAAACATGATGTCCAGAAGGGCTGGGAAATGGTGTGTGTGTGTGTGTGTGTGTGTGTGTGTGTGTGTGTGTGTGTAAATGTATTTTTTTCTACACATAAGATTCCAATTTTAATTCAATATCTGTGCTCCAACCAGCATAGATACTGTCCATGTGGATGCCCATGGTGATGACCTTTTCTAGTTTAAAAAGAGGGTCAAGAAGGAGCCAGAAATAAAGTGCAAGGGTTAAAGTACTTCCCTTGCATGCATCCAATCCCCGACACTACATAAAGGGTCCCTAAGCAACACCAACACCTGAGCACAGAACCAGGAGCAGTATTAAAGCATGGTCTATCCAAGCCCCCAAATAAATGAACTAGGGGGTGAGAGACTGGAGAAAGAGGCTGTAATATTATCATTACTTTCCAGAAAGGATTTCCCCCTAGTTGAAATGCTTTTTCCCTAACATTACTCAGGTTCACTGCTGAACTACCCTGGAGCATTCATACTTGGATTGTGCTGGGAGATCAAGTCGTGTGTGTGTGTGTGTGTGTGTGTGTGTGTGTGTGTGTGTGTGTGTAATAACATGAAAGTAGAAAAGTGTGTGTGTGTGTGTGTAATAACATGAAAGTAGAAAAGTCCAGTTATTTCCAAAAATCCCCCCTGAGATGTTCTGCCACAGAATGATAGAAGATCTGGTTCTGTGCCAGAGTAATTCCCAAACAAGCCTTTTGGGCCAGAAGCCTCTTTGCCACTGGTTGTGTCTGCCCCTGGGACATAACCGCCTTCGTTGGAGTATCAGCCCATGACTCTGTGTGGGGCCCCTGCACCTCACCTCAAATCTTCTGCTCACTGTCCCTGATCCTTCCAGCTTGTCCTATCTAGGACCATTTCCTGACCCCCCTCCCTATCCTTTCTCCACCTGTGTCTGAGCTTCCTTCCAGCCCCCAGAATTCCAATAGTCCCCTACACTCAAAGGCCCTAGAAACCCAACAGTCCTTTCCACTCCATTCAGCGGATTAAGAAGGAAGTGAAGGCAAACTCACTCAACTGCAACCAGAGCCACCCGCTTCGCAGCTGGTCTGGGGGCTTCTGCCAGGCGAGCCAAAGGCACATGGAGGGGAGGGCAGAGGGGCAGAACGGTGGACAGAAGGCGGGGTGTGGGGAGCTGGCGCCTTAGATCTCAGACTTCAGACACAGCCTGAAGAGACAGCCCTGGACCATGAGAAGTCAACATCCTGGTTCAAGTTCAGGCTCGGTCATGGCTGTGAGAATCACTAGGCACTCCGGAGCCCTCTCAACTTGTGCCACAAAGGTCCTTTGCAAAGACTTTCCCTTTTTGCAGCACCTGCCTTTCCATTTGACAAGTTTCCAAACTTGTCTTTGTAGGTTTTTGTTTTGTTTTGTTTTAGGATCATAGCTGACTGTACTCAGGGCTTACTCCTGGCTCTGTGCTCAGTGATCATTCCAGATGGGGCTCAAGAAGCCAGGTTGGCCACACACAAGGCAAGCACCCTATCTGCTGTAGGTCTCCAACCCCACGACTTTTCCATCACACCAGGTAGATGTGAAACTGGGCAAGTCCTGCTATCCTGCATGCATTTTCATCTTCAGAACTGTGAAGTCTTTACATCAGAGGCCTTGGGTTCCCAGTTCTCAGAGTATTTGTGTGAGCAAAGGAAGTAGAAAAGGGTAAAAAATTTTTTTGGATACTGGCTTAATCAATTTTAAAAGCTATTATAAGAGGAAGTGTGAGAGTCAGGAGTAAACTCTGGTTATTTCTACCATCAGTCCTTGATATCTAGAGGTGGACAACATTGATGCAAATGGCATAGTGTGGGGTCAGGATTTTGTCCAAATCACCCCCTTCCACCATTAGATTAATAGAGAAACTGATTTTTCTGAGCCCCATCAAAGCTCTTTGTAACATCCCCCAAATCACAAACCAAGGATCAGAAACAATACTTTCTTCTGCTCCTCCTGAAAACATAGTAGGATTTAGGGCTTTATGGCAACAAAACTTGTCTTTGTTAAGACGTGACTTGCAAAGCAAACCCATATGGGGAGTCCGCAGTTTCAAATGACAGTTTGAGGGTGTGTGTTTTTTTCTTTTAAATGCTGAAACAGCAAATGCTCTTTATGTTCAGACTTATTTCCTTCGAAATTTGTAGTTGAATTTACAACTAAGTAATATTCATTACTCCCAACAATTAGACTCTTCCTGAATATTGCCAGGGGAGGTGATTGGAGCTGCTTCTTGGCAGGGCTGGGGTGGTGAGCAGGGCAGAGGTGACAAGTTTTTGTCATTTAGGTAAAGGGCCTCAAAATGAATGATTGAGACTTGCTTGCAATAGAGGAGCAGGGATGTTCCATGGTGTTTCTCTCTGTCCCTGCTTTTTGCAGAAAGGAAGGGTATGTCCTAATACAGATAATACAGACGTTTAATTCATTTTTTAGCATTTTAGTAATGACTCAGAGGCTCAAGATACCTATAGGTAGATTCATGGGCCCATTTTCACCAAACTGAGCAAAATGTGAACAAAATCACTTCATTTCCAAATAAGTTCAACTGGGTGGTGGTCTGCTGAGACTTAGGCATAAATTTGGAACTCAGACACACACATACAGTGCTAGTTTACAACAGTTACAGACCTCGTCTATTGACGTCCTACATTCTAATGAACCAATTACAGATTGGACAGTTCTGTGTTCCCTGGCTCCCTAAATAGCCTTTTTCTCTTGTTACATGACCACATGCATAAGAGATCCTATTGTTCATTTTGCAAGAATCGAGGCAAGTATAAGCGATTCATATGATACAGATTAACTTTCCTTCTGATTCTGGAATTTTCTATCCCCACTCCTTACCACTGCTCCTGCAATAGCTTACAGATATACCACCTTGTCCTCTCCTAGAAGACGATTCAATTAAAAAAATTACTTAAAGATTTTTTTTTCTTCTCATGAAGAAGCGACTTGTCTGAACTAAAATATGGCTTCCAGTTTTACTGCATCAGCCCTTTCTGTGTTGTTCTCCAGGAACACATTTATGAGTTCAAGCTCAGGTTTAAACGAAATACAGAGCTCCTCGGGAGTTTATAACTGATCCTCATTTGCATATGTGCCTTCAGAACTATATCGGCCTCAGTGTGCAAGTTTCCAAGGCTTAGTGGAGGAATGTTTTACAATCAGAATCTGTACTTTCTCAGGCATTTTAGACTTCGTGGCTGGGCAGCAGTGATTTGAGTTGAGTCAGTATTAAAAGTTTCCTTAGATCTACTATAAAGCCAAAGAAAGAAAGAAAGACGAAGCCAAAGGTCATGACAACTATACTTCCTTACTTTTCCTATAAGGCTTTGAAATTTACATCCAGTTTAAAAGCAAGGAACAGATTTTAGGTCGAGACCCCACCCCACCCACCCCAGTTGGCCAGGAGTTGGAACTATTCTGCCCTCATTTTGACATTCTGTGAAAATGGTCGGTAGAGACTTAGTCTTTTCACCTATGAAGCCCAAGATTTTAATAAAACTATCCTGCTTAGCTACTCTGAAAATGCAAAGTATGATGAAGAAAAATGACTCCAGCCTAGTAGAGATATAATATTCTTATTATTTTGGGTGGACAATTGGGGAATACCCAATGGTACTCAGTACTGATTCCAGGCACTGTGTTAGGAATCACATTAGGTGGTGTTCAGGGACCCATCTGTGAATGTGAGTCAGTGGTGCATAAGGCAAGCATGTCAACTCCTGTTCTCTGGCCCTGAGATAAAAAAACACTTATGGACTTTTAAGGTTAAATAAATCTTGGAGAGTTTATAGTCAATGAACTAGACAACCTAAAAGAAATAGAAAACTTCCAGAAAGATTAAACCAGGAAAAGACGGAAAGTCTGAACATTTTATTTTCTATTGACGAACATTAGATTGATAATTTTAAAAACCTTTAAAAAATAGCCCCAAAGCAGACAATTTTGCTGATGAATTTTACCAAAGATTTAAAGAATAATTAGTATTAATCTTCCTGAAAAGATTCTATTAAATTGAGGAGGACAGCAGACTCATTTTATGAGGCTGAATTTTCCTGATACACAGGGAAAGGACACTACTAGAAAACTACAAACTAATATCCCTGATGAAAATAGATGCAAAAATTTCCATAAAATGCAAGCAATCTGAGTCAGCAGCACATTAAAAGGATTTGTTTATCACGATCAAGTGGGATTTATCTCAGGGGTGTAAGAATGGTTCAAACACATTAGTAGATGAAAGAAAAGAATCATGTGATTATCTCAATAGATTCCACACTCTGTTGTGATAAAAATTCTTAAATTAGGCAGAGCAGTAACACGCCTCAGCATAATAAAGGCTGTATTTGATAAATTCACCAGTAACACAGTTCTTAGTACTGACGGGTCCAAGGCTTTTTCTCTAATGTCATAACTTAAGAAGGTTTCCTTTCCCATTCCAATTCAACACAGTGTTGAATGACCTAGTGAGAGCACTCAGGCAAGAAAAAGAATAAAAATACCAAACTGGGAATGAATAAACATACTCATCTCTTTGCAGTTGACATAGTTTTATGTATCAAAAACCCTAAGACACAATAAAATTTTTTCTTAGCTCTAATCAGCAAATTCAGTTAAGTTGCAGTACATGAATTTAACATGCAGAATCAGCAATATTTTTGACACTAATAATGTTTTATAAAAAAGAAATAAAGAAACCAGTATCATGTATTATATCATTTATCAATAGAATCAAGATAACATACTTTGGAATATATTGGATTTAGGGGTTGAATTAAAGGGTTAATGATATTTACTCTCCAAAACATAGCTATTAATAAAAGAAATCAAAGGATACATCAAAGTATCCTTTGATGACAGTTATGTGATGTTATAGATTGAAAAAATTAATACTGTTAAAATATTAGTATCACATAAAGGCATCTATTGGTGCAATGGGATCTTTTATACAGATTTAAATGATTTTTACAGACGTAGGGAAAAATACTTTTAAAATATATATGAGAGAACAGAATCTCAAATAACCAATAGAATCCTGAGAAAGAAAAAGAGCGGAAGATATCATACTTCCTGATCTCAAGTTGTATTATAAAGCTATAGTTATCAAAACAGCTGTATTTTCTGGCATGAAAACAGACCAATGGAACATATTTGAGAGCCCAGATATAAATCTAAGCATACAGGGTCAATTAAATTTTGACAAGAAGACTGGAGAGATAGTATAGGGTCTAAGTTCAATCCCTTACACTACATATGATCCTCCAAACACTGCCAGAGATTGCTCTTCAATATAGAGGCAGGGATAATCCCTGAGCAATCCCTTTACCAAATAATAAAAAAATAAAATTGGACAAGACTGTAAAGAATACTATCTGGAGTAGAGAAAATTTCTTCAGTCCAGGGGACTGGAATAAATTGGATATATATTCACTTGTAAAAGAAGGAAACTGAACCCATAATTTATTCCTCCCATAACAATCAACTCAAGATAAATGAAAGATTTAAAGGTAATACCTAAAATAGTACAACTACCAGGAAAGAAAAAACTCAAAGGAATATAATTATTTAATATGAAACCTTTGGGATATGATACATAAGGGACAAATAACAGCAACAACAAGAGCAACCTAAAAAACATGTAGGCTATATCAAACTAAAAATACTTCTGCAGTGCAAAATCATCTTCAAAACAGAAAGAAAACCTGTAGGATGGAAAAGTGAAAATCATCTATCTGATAAGTGATTAATAAAATTATAAAGAACTCATATAACTAAATAACAAAATATTGACTAATTAAAATGGGGTAAAGACTGAACTCGACAATTGTCTCTAAAGAAGGTCAACAGAAGGCACATGAGCAGATGCTAAACCTCACTAGATATTAGGGAAATGTAAACTAAAATCCCAACAAGATGGTGCCTCATGCCATCACCTAGAATGCCCATCATCAAAAAGATAAGAATTGTTGTTGACATGTGAAGAGCAGGGAACACTTGGGCTCTGTTGGTGGGATTGTAAATTAGTACTGCCACTATGAAAACAGTATGGAGGATCCTCAAAAAACTAAAAATAGAGCTGCCATATGATCCAGAAATTTTGCTTCTGGGAAAACATCCAAAGAAAACAAAAACACCAATTTGAAAAGCTCTCTGCACCCTCATGTTCATTGTAGCATTGTTTACACTAGTCAAAGATGGAAGTAGCCCTAGGTCCACCAATGAGTGAGTAGGAAACAAGATGCTTTGTTTTATATATATGTGATACAATAGACAATGGAATATTATTAAGCCATATAAAACAAGAAATCCTACTATGCAGATGGATCTTGAGTGCATTATACTAAGAAAAGTCAGACCAAGAAACAGAAATATTCTATGAGTTTATATTTATGTGGAATTAAAAAAAAACTAATTACAAATTTATAGAAAAAGAGACTAGAGTTGTTTCCAGAGGTGGAGAATGGAGGGACAAACAAGTGATGAAAGTGATTTGGAAATTACACACTCTAAGTTATATGGTAGAAAAAACTAAGAATATAATGTTTAATAGTGTTTTTCAATCAGAAGCCATATGGCCTCAGAAGGGCCACCAATGTATTCTAAAGGGGCAACAGGGAAAATCATGTAAATGGGGCCACAAAATGAGAATAGGGGCCAACCAGGGAAGGAAAGAGGGAAAGTAAAGAAACAAGGTTGGAAGGGGCCAAGATAGGGGCAACAGTTGAGAAACTTGTATGTACAACATGATGACGATAGTTAATCCTATTGTATGATAGATGAGCTGTCATGACAAAAAATTCTTTTTTTTTTATTATTTTGGTTTTTGGGCCATACCCGGCGGTACTCAGGGGTTACTCCTGGCTATCTTCTCAGAAATAGCTCCTAGAAGGCACGGGGGACCATATGGGACACCGGGATTTGAACCAACCACCTTTGGTCCTGGATCAGCTGCTTGCAAGGTAAACACCGCTGTGCTATCTCTCCGGGCCTGACAAAAAATTCTTAAATGTTCTTATCAAGTAAGAATATATTTTTTCTTTTTAACCTTATTCCTTTAAGAGTACTTAGTAGAAAAAAGACATCAGCTGCTGGATAATATATGTAAATCAAGCCATCACACTTATGCCTTAAAACATACCAATGCACACCTACTATTTCTCAATAAGACTAACAAAAGAATCATGAGGATAGCTATATTCAACCCAGAAAGTGTTCCATCTGAAAGCTATACTTTTCCATACTAAGATATAACAGGAAAAAACCAAGAGTCTTTGTGCTTGTCAAATTTCTGGGATTAACCGACCAATAAAAGTACAGAGAGGAAATGGCTCTTTGGGGTTTGGAAGCAGGAAGAACTGAAGTGGATATTCTGAGATGCTTGCCAGGAACCCATTTGGAACCCTTTCTGAAGCTAAGTTCCCACCTCATTCGGGTGCAGAGTCAGTCCTACACAGATGTCTAAGAGACATATGGAAACATGCCTAGAGTCACTCATGATCAGGAACATGTAAATCAAGTAGAGGAGAAAAGAGAAGAGATGAGAGAAGAGAGAAGAGGAGAGGAGGGGAGAGGAGAGGAGAAGCAAGGAGAGGAGGGGAGAAGGGAGAGGAGGGGTGGGGAAAGGAGAGGAGAGGAAGGGAGGGTAGGGTAGGGAAGGAGAGATGGGAGGGGAGAGGAGGGAAGGAGAAGAAAAAGGAGAGGAGAAGAGGGGAAGAAAGGGAATGGAGAGGAAAGGACGGGAGAAGATGGGAGGAGAGATGGGAGGGAGAGGAGAGGAGAAGGGAGAGGAAAGATGAAGGGAAGAAAGGGGAATATAAAGGAGGGGAGGGGAGAGGAGAGAGCAGTGAAGGGGAAGGGAGAGAGAAGAGGAAATGAGAGAGATGGGGCAGACTCAGTCCTAAAAAGAGAGGGAGGGATGGAGGAAGGGAGAGAGAGAGAGAGTGAGAAGAGAGAAGAGAGACTGCTTAACAACCTGGAACAAAAAGACCAGAAACAACAACATGAAGCCAGAATCTAACAGGAAGGATTTCCTAAAGTCAGACTGGATGTGAATATGCTTCCACTTTTTGCTATGACAAACAGGAAGTTTCTTCTACTGCGCCAGGAAGCAAATGAAGGAACCTGTTCAAAGGATGTTTTGTAGACATGGATAATAAACTGATCATTTTTTTGGGGGGGTGTATGGGGAGAGTTGCAGTTTTTACTTTTAGTAACTATGGAATCAGGGTCATGACCTGTATAGTTTTTTAGACTTTGGCTATGAATGTTGAGTCAATTTGCCTAGAGATGAAAATTTGACTGTGAGAATTTCCATACTGAGCAGTCAATTACTTCTTATAATTCTGTGTTTTTCCTTTTGTTTATAATTTTGGGGGATTGGGGACATCTATTTTTGTTTGTTTTTTGGGCACACCCAGCAGTGTTCAGGAGTTACTCCTGACTCTGTACTCAGAAATTGCTCTTGGCAGGCTCAGGGGACCATATGGAATGCCAGGAATCGAACCCAGGTCTATCTTTGGTGGGCATGCTAGGCAAATGCCTCACCACTGTGCTATAGCTCTGGCCCCAGTTTTGCTCCAGGGCTCATCCTGATTCTTTGCTCAGGGGTTATTCCTGGTGGTGCTTAGGGGACCTTAGGTGGAATTAGCTGCATGCAAGGCAAGTGCTTAACCACTGTAATATCTCTCAGATACCATTTTGTTTAGTTTTTGCTTTTTCATAAATATGTGTCTAGTTTTCACTGATTCACCACTGCCCTTTGGATCTATGTTAAAGGTTATTGTTAGACAAATTCACCTCAGTGTTGACACTATTTTTTTTTTTTTTATTATTCTTAAAGCAACTCTGACAAAAAGCCAAAAGTTTTGGCTTGTTTTAGGCCACAACCAGTGTTACTTGGGGCTTATTCCTGGCTCTGTGCTCAGAGCTCACTCCTGGTGGAACTCAAGGAACCATATGGGGTGCTAGGGATTGAACTTGGGTTAGCTATATGCAAGGCAGCTCTGGCCCTAGAAACTAGCATTTTGAGATTAAAAAATGTTTGCAGGTTATTCTGAGCATTCAATTTATCCATGTAGCTAGATCTTTACTAGTTTGAAAAAAAATAAATTTGATAGTGGGCAGCTGCTCAGTTGAAAAGTTCACATTATTGATGTGTGAGTAGGCAAATGAACATTTAATGTGAATAATTTACCCTGAATTTTATGGTAAAATGAGAATCTATCCTTGTCCAGTTTTCTTGAACACACAGAGATCCCAAATATAGGAATATGACCCCTTGATTTATGGTGATCTACATGGAAAGTCGAAGATAAAAAGATAAGTATATATATATATATATATATATATATATATAAGTATATACTCTCTCTCTCTCTCTCTCTCTTACTTCCAAGTCCTCAGAGTTAGCGTTGTATGGGCCAAGGCAGTGGTCGGCAACCTGTGGCTCACGAGCCACATGTGGCTCTTTACACGTTTTTTTCCTTTTTAACAACACCCATCACCAACATTCCCACCACCAATGTCCCAAATCTCCCTCCTCCCCACACAACCCCCACCTGTACTCTAGACAGGCTTTCTATTTCCCTCATACATTCTCGTTATTAGGATAGTTCAAAACGTAGTTATTTCTCTAACTAAACTCATTCCTGTTTGTGGTGAGCTTCATGAGGTGAGCTGTAACTTCCAGTTCTTTTCTCTTTTGTGTCTGAAAGTTATTATTGCAAGAATGTCTTTCATTTTTCTTAAAACCCATAGATGAGTGAGACCATTCTGCGTCTTTCTCTCTCTCTGACTTATTTCACTCAGCATAATAGATTCCATGTACATCCATGTATAGGAAAATCTCATGACTTCATCTCTCTTGACAGCTGCATAATATTCCATTGTGTATATGTACCACAGTTTCTTTAGTCATTCATCTGTTGTAGACTATCTTGGCTGTTTCTAGAGTCTTGCTATAGTAAATAGTGCTGAAAGGAATATAGGTGCAAGGAAGGGATTTTGTATTGTATTTTTATGTTCCTAGGGTATATTCCTAGGAGTGGCATAGCTGGGTCGTATGGGAGCTCAATTTCTAGTTTTTGGAGGAATATCCATATTGCTTTCCATAAAGGTTGAACTAGATGGCATTCCCACCAGCAGTGAATAAGAGTTCCTTTCTCTCCACATCCCCACCAACACTGCTTGTTCTCATTCTTTGTGATGTGTGCCAGTCTCTGGGTATGAGGTGGTACCTCATCATTGTTTTGATTTGCATCTCCCTGATGATTAGTGATGTGGAGCATTTTTTCATGTGTCTTTTGGCCATTTGTATTTCTTCTTTGTCAAAGTGTCTGTTCATTTCTTCTCCCCGTTTTTTGATGGGTTTAGATGTTTTTTTTTCTTGTAAATTTCTGTCAGTGCCTTGTATATTTTGGAGATTAGCCCCTTGTCTGATGGGTACTGGGTGAATAATTTCTCCCACTCAGTGAGGGGCTCTTGTATTCTGGGCGCTATTTCTTTTGAGGTGCAGAAGCTTCTCAGTTTAATATATTCCCATCTGTTAATCTCTGCTTTCACTTGCTTGGAGAGTGCAGTTTCCTCTTTGAAGATGCCATTAGTCTCAATGTCCTGGAGTGTTTTACCTATGTGTTGTTCTATATATCTTATGGTTTCGGGTCTGATATCGAGGTCTTTCATCCATTTGGATTTAACCTTCGTACATGATATTAGCTGGGGCTCTAAGTTCAATTTTTTTGCAAGTGGCTAGCCAGTTGTGCCAACACCACTTGTTGAAGAGTCTTTCTTTGCTCCATTTAGGATTTCTTGCTCCTTTATCAAAAATTAAACTCTTCTATGTGCCGGGTGGCCGCTCCAGGAGTCAGGACTCTGCTCCTGGCCTCTGTCAGTGCGCGCCCTGTGTGGCTCTCAAAATAAATTTCAATCGTGGTTTTGGTGAGATTTGGCTCAGTTGAAAAAAAAAAAAAAACGGTTGCCGACCACTGGACCAGGGTATCCCAGATAAACTCAGCAGTGATCTATTTGGAAGGTCTAAGATGTCCCAAGCAGCTTACAGGGTTTTTCTCTCTCCCTCCACTTCCTTTCTCTCCCTCTCACTCTCCCTCCCTTCCTCCCTCCCTCTCACTTCTCTCTCCCATTTCTTTCTCTCCCTCTTCCTCCCTTTCACTTCTCTCTCCCCTCCCTTTCTTTCTCTCCCTCCTCCCTCTTTCCCTCCTACCCTTTCTCTCTCCCTCTCTCACTCTCACTTCCAGCTTCTCAGAGCTAGTGTTGTAGGGGCCAGGGGAGGTTCATTATGTATCTAGTTCCCTGACAAACTCAGCAGTTAGGAAGAGATTGAAGGCTTGACAGTGCTGGCCTCAGAGGAGCATAGGTGACTCTCTTCTAAGACTGAGGACCACTGACGAAACTCAGAAGTTTCCCTCAGCAGTTATGGGTTGGTAAAAGTTGGGTTGGCCAAGAAACTGATGGAGATTCAAGCCAACAGCCTTCCTCCCTGACGGTGAAGGTAGGGGTAGGGTAAGAATGATGCTATTGGGAGAGTATGTGGACAAAATGAGGCCCATGCTCAAGCATTGACAAGAAAAACATCCATCTGGGAAGAGGCTAATGGTGAACTCCAGCATGGTGCTATGCTACCTCCCCAGTAAAGATGAGACAGTAACGCTCCAGACACCAGTGAGAACACAGGGCAGAAATTAAAAATCATTAGAAGATGTGAAATTATACCTCTCGCTGCTTCATTACCACCATATTTCATAATATTTGTCTAGAAAGACACACAAAGCCTATCAGGTTAAATTAATCCTAATGATCAATTTTAGTTCTATTCTAATTAAACAATTTCAGTTTAATTAATGCGTGCACAGAAATTAGTCAAAATTACAAATGTAAATGTTGAACTTTAAATCAAAGGTCCTCCCCACTCCCTGCCTCCTGGAGCAGCACTTTCAAGTGTTTGCCTTTGAACATGGATGGGAATTTTAACCTTGGTCTACACAGGGGAAGGGCGGAGGTTTGATAAATCAGCCATGAAAAGCTGATCGAACACAGATCGAAGCACAGGGTTAATATTCACCCAGCTCCACCTACACACAACATCCTAACACATAACGTCTTTGCATGCAAGCCCCCCCTCACTCAAACAGAACAGTACATGGAGAAATTCTGCAGGGTGAATCACACTGAGTTATGTGCTTTAAACCCATAGGATTCAATGCACTTGGGTCAGTAGCAAGTCTCTGATAGCTATCCCTCAGCTTTGTGACTAGGGTTCATGTACCCAGTTCCTAAGCCACACAGGGCTACACCCCTGCCTCTCAGTCCTGCTCTACCTCTGACTCCCCTCCAGTATTGTTTCATCTTCCTAAGTCTTAACCTTCTTCCCGGGAAGAGCCACTTTATTAGAAGGATTTATATTTTATTTCCAAAATGCATTTTAGGGTCTGGAGTAGATCATCTTTACAGAAATCAACTTCTATACAGTCAGTATTTCTAGAATTTCAAAAAATACTGACATCTAAAAAAGTATTTGAAAACTGTGTGGGATCTATGGTTTAAAGTCATTTTGTGAGGAATGTAACTAGCCTTTCTCCTTTCTTCATAAAAGTCCAAGGAAGGGGCTGGAGATGGTATCACACTAGAGATAGAAAGGCACTTTTCTTGCAAGTAGCTGATGCTGAAATGACACTTCCCCCCTGCACCTCCAGGGGTCACTCCTGAGCACCACTGGCTGGGAGGCCTCAAACAAAATATAAGGAGGTAAAAATATTCCAATACTCCACAAATTTGAGAAGGAAAACAACTTAACATCATGGAGTTTTTCTCCTAAAAAGTTGTGGGGGGAAGAGGAGGTCACAAAACTGTAAAGCTGGGGGCGGAGAGATAGCATGGAGGTAAGGCGTTTGCCTTTCATGCAGAAGGACGGTGGTTCAAATCCCTGCATCCCATATGGTCCCCCGTGCCTGCCAGGGGCGATTTCTGAGCATAGAGCCAGGAGTAACCCCTGAGTGCTGCCAGGTGTGACCCAACCTCCCCCCCCAAAAAAAACAAAACACAAAAAAACAAAACTGTAAAGCTAACCAAAAACAATCAAAGCATGTCCTCGTTTTTGTTATTTAAGACAACTTTTCTGGAGGATTATTATGTAACCAGAAGTAGGCAATGCCACAAAGGGTATAGTAGAAGTATATCGATATATATGTAAGACATATAGTGTCACAGATGTTTGGTATTAGATTACGCTCTATGTGACAAGAAGCTCTATGTTAGGACTCAGATCTGTACATCAACAGAATCCCTGACCTACAAGGAGATATAATCCACAATCCTCTATCTCGACTCCTTGCACTTGTGCCTGAGAATTCTTTGATGGCAATCAATCCACTATCACTGTTTGGGGACATTGCAGGAGATCAGCAGAGTAATTGAACAATAGAGCTGATTAGCGTAGTAATCATCATTAAATTTAGTAATGATAGTAGGATTTCCCTTACCTTCGTTAATGACCACGGACAATTCATTTCAAGACTGCCAGTGGTGGAAATGGGTTTTGAAATATTAACTTCTGCCCCATGGGGATGATACTTAGCCCATCACATTTAATTTTGACCTTCACTGAACAGCAGGATCCTAATCCCTTGATTTTATAATCTTAACTAGGAAACATTAAAATATGGATTGACTCCAGTTGGCAGGAATCTTTATGTGCTTTTCACTAAAAAAGCTATAAATCCAATGGTTGACCTTTTAGTTCCAGGTCACAAATGACACCTACTCACTTTGGTCCATTCACAACAGGATTTATGTTGGGGTCTACAGGTAGAAGCCATGAAAGTTGAACTTTAATGAAATGTCTTTCAAAGATGTGCACATCACCAAAAATTTCCCACACACGAGAAAAAGGAGCTGATGGCCTTTTAAACACCGCGATTACCTTTCTCAGGTTCCTCGTGGGCTTTTCCTACTTCTATTTTGCACCTGTAGTAAGTTTCTCTCGGTAGCTACAGTGAGGCTAGTGCTTGGATTGACAATTGTACCTTGGTTTCCAATCAGAGTTTTTAAATAAAGAAGATCTCTGAAGTTTTCTCTTTGCCATCACTGTAATGTATCTAGCTCAGGCTAAAAAAAAAAGTGCCTGGTCCTTTTCCACAAAATCAATCGTATTGATGGGAGGCATTCAGGGTTGTCAATCAGGGAAATGTGATGTGATAGAACACCAAAGCTGAGAGAGGATGGAAGGAACAGCAAAACCAGAGCAGGGCCACACCATCGGAATGAGATCAATGCTTCCCCTACCACTCTTTGTCTGTAGCACCCTGTCACAATTAATCATGTAGGAGCTGATTAACTTAAGTAAAGTGCTCTCTGCTATGTACACACATAAAGATCTATGAGCCCTAAAAGGAGGGGGGCAGGAAAGAACAGTTGTCATTTTTATTTTTCATGTGGACGCATTTTCACTTTCCATTCTTCTCCCGTAACAATGACGAGCCGCCACACTGACAGTCAATACATTGATCTGGGCCCCGATTCAGCAGCAAAGTGGACTGATTGGATGCACCATGATCTGCAGCAGAGATTACAGGGCTGGGGGCGCAGGTGAGGCAACAGCAGGCAAAGGGGCCAAGTCAGCAAAGTCAAGCCAGCATGGCTCCAAGTGGGTAATGAGTGTCCTATGTAGGGTTCCTGGAAGAGATATCGATGTGGGGGCTTGTGTGTGTGCAAACTTGCTCTACATGTGAATGTACATCTGTGCCATGTGCTCATGGGAGCAACTGTGTGCTATGTACATGTGAGAGCACATGTTGCTGTGTTTGCATGAGAACACACCTGTCCTGTGCAATGAAAGAACCTCTGTGTCATATATACATGATAGCGCGTTCTTATGTACATGAAACAGCCCTATGCTATGCAAAGAGAACCTGTTACATAGAACCTGTGCTATGTAAACATGATAAGCCACCTGTGCTGTGTGCACAGAAAAGCTCATTTGTGTTGTGTGCCCGCAAAACACACATGTTCCATGTATACATGAGAACATGCCATGCACATATCAAAGTATATGTTGCCATGTACACATGAGGACCACCTGCGCCATGAACACCACACATGTGCTGTATACATATGAAAGCCTATCAGTGTCATGCACACATGAACACACCTGCATCAATACATGTGAAAGTATGTCTGCCATATATACACAAGAGCACACCTGTGTATGTACACAAAAGCACATATATACTGTGTATAAATGAAAGTGCACATGCATTGCATGTACACAAGAGAACACAGGCCATGCACACATGAGCATGCCTGTTCTATTACACATGAAAGCATCCATGTGCTGTGTGTACATGAGAGAACATGCGTCATATACACATAACAATATATGCCATGTAAACTTTTATGAGAACACAATGCTGTGTAAACATAAAAACACACTAGTGTTGTGCGCACATGAGAGAATATGTGTCTTGGACACCTGACAGGATATCTATGTCATGTCAACATGAGAATGCACCTATGCTGGTACACATGAAAACACCTGTGTTGTGCGTATGAAATAACACATATCATATACACATGAAACACAACTGTGCTATCATATAAGAGAAAGCCTATTCTTGGGGATCACATGTGCATGGTTATACAGTGTGTGCTTATACAGTGTGTGACTGAGGACACTTCATACCTGTGCACAATGGCCCTCTTGCAGTACATGTGGCACACCTGCAGAGTGTGTTGCATGAGTGTATGGCTCTGGGTGTGAATGTGTGCTTGCCTGTGCTGTGTGGAAATATCTGAGGTGTCTGATGGGCAGGCATAGTGGAAAAGGCCTACCACACAGTTAAAAGATGCAGCCTAAGTAATAGGGCCGGCACCACTTATTTAAGTCCCTGCGGAATTTCAGTCACTGGAGCCAATCTGCAATTCAATGAGGATCACCACCCCATTAGAACTAATCATGTCAGCTGTGTATCTGACAAAATAAACATTCAAGGAACTGTGCTCCCAGGTTCATAACTTATTCTTGCACTGGGAGTTTTTTTTTTTCTTCTCTCCCTCATTCAGCATAAAGCTTAATAGTTTTTAATATGGAATTATAACATACATAGAAACTCTCCATTTGCATTCCACGGTGTATTTCTCCTCAGGACCAGAAGAAACTGCAGCTGTTAGTGGAGCTTTAACTTGCTCCTTGGGAGTATGCTAAGTATATTCTTAATAAATAAATATCATTCTACCAGCTAATGAGAGAATTAATGGGAAAACTTATGAAAAGCGGAAGTGAGAGGACTGGGGGAAGGGTGGAAGGACACTCGACATAAAGGGAAATAGCAAATTATCTCTGGGGTCCTTGCTCTGTGAACAGTCTGCATCAACCAGCAAACACATGTCCCTTTTCCCAGAAAGAACTGTATCTATCTTGTCTTTCCATTGATGCATGGGTTTGATTCTAAGGGATGAAAAGTAGTGACCTTTAACCTCTTCAGCTTCCAGGATCCTGAGGGAGAGATATAGGGGTTCATTCCTTTTACTTCTTTCTTTTTTTTTAAATTTTGTCATACCTAGCAGTGTTCAGGTTTTACCTCATGGTTTTGTACTTACGGGTCTTTCTTGGCAGCTCTGGGGACCACCTGGGATGCTGGGGATTGAACCTAGGTTGGCCACATACAAGACAAAGGCATATGTACTACCTACCTGTTGTGTTATCACTGGAATATCACTTTTCCTTTAGGGCTTTCCATTCTAACCATAAAACACAACCATAACTACATTCTAACCATAACTACAACTCAATGGAAATGCTCCTCTAGCATTATAAATGTGACCTTAAAAGGTCAAAAAGGCTAACGTTTGCCACAGGGTCATTGCTTGCATTTGCTTGGGCTGCCA
Organism: Suncus etruscus; assembly: GCF_024139225.1. Classification (NCBI taxonomy): domain Eukaryota; kingdom Metazoa; phylum Chordata; class Mammalia; order Eulipotyphla; family Soricidae; genus Suncus; species Suncus etruscus. The sequence goes on from NC_064853.1 coordinate 16,808,280, forward strand.
TAACAAAATGCCTAAACTGTATGGCTTCACCCAGGATTCTTGAATTTTCCTTCTGAAGCTTTGTAAATTCCCAACATCTAGCTACTGTTCCTAAATAACACAATGGAGGCTGTCTATAAGCCTGAAAAATGACATCAGACAATGATATAGGCTGTGTTACTTTAAGTCAACTACAGTGGGTCCCATGTGCATATGACCTTGGTAACTACCAACATCAGCAACAGAACTTTGTTTTCTCTCAGTTCTGAATCCAGAAAATGAAGTACAAGGTAGCCAGTGTGACTGAAACCCGTAGACCTGACCGTGGGCAGCCACCTATATTAAGGAGTAAGAAAGCAAACTCTGGGGTCTCTTAGCACAAAGAACCCTCAATGGCTAATGAGGCTCTGCTCTCAACCAAATCCAATCATCCATCAAGGCCCCTTCTTCTAAATACCAACATGGAGAGGGAACAAGACTTTCAACACATGATTTATGACTTTAGGGTGCAATGGCGTGGGGGTGTAGAGCCCAAAGTATTTGTGAACTGAATAAGTCATAATCATGTCCACCTGTCTCATGATGATGTTTTTCTCCACTTCATTATCACCTGCAAATAGTGGGGCTCCCCTTGCCCCCTACCAGAGGGCTTCATTTTATTCCCGTCTGTCATTTTCTGTATGCTATCAGCAGAAAACCAATCTAGGTTAGGTTTTTTCAGAGATAGAAACTTCATGGGCCCTTTACCTACTTCCTACTCCACCAATTAAAATTCAGGTGCTTTATCAGTGTGTAAAGGAATTTTGAGACCCTTAGCTAGGCCCTCACCTCCCAGCTAAATTTATCAACACCTCTATGCTATTTGTAATAGAGGCACCAAGGAAAGTTCTTTTCCAACAACCCCACTGTTCCTGTGCTTCCCAGGCCCTTGTCTGCCAGGGCATGTGCTGCCCTCTGAGCCTGCTTCCTAAAAAAGCAATTATTGTCCCCTCTCCTTTAGAACATTTTCCATTATTTCTCTGCTTCTCCCTGGAGTGAAGGATTCTGTCCTATCTATAGGTGACACACGGATCTGTCACCTATCACTTTCTATATTTGCTGATCTCTTTCTCTGGGTGTCCATATGCAGTTTATCCAGGAATTGGATTCTAAAGAGAGTCTCCTTCAAGCCAGTGAGGGGCCAGGAATACCACAGTTGTTCAGGGAACCTTTTTTTCTCCCTCTAAGGTCAATCATGTAGCTGATAAGTGGGGGTGATCAGCAATTTTGAGGAGGTGGAAATTTGACGCTGAGTCTAATGTTCCTACCAAGATGGACTATACCCCTGAGATGATCAGTGCCCATTTATAGACCTTTGCATTGTATTGTCTTTTTGTCCCTCAATACCCCTTGGAGAGAAGGCTGAGTTTGAGAAGATTCAGAAGCTGGTTTTCCTGTGGGTTGACCTTCCTTTTCCCTCCACAACCCCAGACCACAAGAGAAAACTGGCATATCCAGTGTGTGGAGGCAGCAGAGGGCAATTTCCACATCAGGAGGCAGCGCTGTGGGGGTCTGAGACCATCCTGAGTGGAAGAGGACTTTGTGCCTTGGTTGTTGCTCCATTATTCCAACATGTTCAGACACTGGGGAGGGGAGGCAGTGAAGACCAGGAACACAGGGTTGGGACAGCCTGTCCTAACCCAGTGTCCCAGCTCCAACAGAGGCCTCCAGCTTATCACCAGCTCATGTGATTCATTAGTTAATGTGTAAAGCATTTGGAAAGTGAAAAGCCAATTAGAAGTGCTAAGTTATTTCATCTCGGCTGTTAAAAAAGCAATGTGAAGCCTAAAGAAAAATTCTCATGCAAATATTTGGGGGGAGGCGTGCGTGAGGTCCTGTGGAATGTAACTCAATGAATAGGCTTCACTGAAATTTCCTGGCCACCCCATCTCCCTGCCACTATCCCTCACCCCCAAGAAAAAGAGGCCACTGATAGAATGTTCCCTCCATGCTCAGTAAACAAACAGGAAGGTAAACAAGTGGGTGTGGGAAAGTGGACCGGAAGACTCTTTTGAGAGCTCTCGTGAGATCTCCACCGAGTCTCACTGGAGACAATAGACTTGGCCTTGAAGTTTTCAGTGGAACGTTTAAGGTCTGAGACTCATTAGAAGGCCTGAGAAAGCCGGTGTTTGGAAGGAGGCCCCACAACGCTGCCCCCCTCGGTACTCCTTATTTAGAGTGCAGAAATGCTCGGTCATGCCAAGTCGTGGAGCTGGGGCTTTTCACACATGGGGGGGGGGGGGACTAGGCGGAAAGTGGGAGCACCACCTGTCCTGCCTTCTCCAAGCTCATAGAGCAGGGCCAATCAACTCATTTTCCTGTTCTCTGAACTCTGTTGATTCAAGCTCAGCAAAACCAGGCTCTTTTCTTTTGCAAAGGAAGCAGCTGGTTCCAAGCCATAAAAGAGAAACCCAGACCCCACTTTGCTGACTGTCTGATAAGCACTCGTGGGTGGGGGCACGCAGAGGGCACTGCACAGAGCTCCCAGCATGGCAAAGGCTTTTGCCTCCTGCAAGGCCCTTCGGAACTCTAACTCTGACCATGAGAGCAGGGAGGACAAAACTCCAGGAACTCTGCCCAAAGGCTGAACTCAAAGGGCTGAAATGAGGAGATCATGTCCATCTTTCCCACACATTGACAATACACAGACACCTCCACACATTCACTACATGCACATCTACACATGTACACAGTGGTGTGTGCATGCCCCGCTGCCTCTCCCCAAACACCCACAGAGAGGCAAGACCACAAGCAAAAGGACACTGGCAGAGAAGTTACCAATCTACCCACTGTTTATTGCCTCTTGCTTTTTGAGGCAGTTTTTGTGTAGGAAGGACAGTCCTGGGTAATGAATCATGTGTTAAGTCAATCAAGATAATCCTGTGCTGGCTTTCCCAGAATCCTTTGCCCCCCAAAATATGAATATGACCCAGTTTGAGTCCTTGAGACCTAAAATGCCATTTGTTAACAAGTAGCGGGGAAGGAGCATGATAGAAATTTTTCCCCCTGACACAGGAGGAATAATGGGGGTATGATATGTCTGGGGTGGCAGCAGCCATCTAGCAATCAGAAGCACTAAGCTGTGGATGGAAAGAAGACAATCTGTGCAGGATGACAGCACAGAGCAGCTGGGAAATGCCAGCACCTGTTGTCAGAAAGATTTCTTGTGAAGTGGAAAAAAAATCACACAACTTGGCTGCTTTTAGACACTCTTAGTCAGGTTTCCATCTAGAAGGTAGAGGCTCTTATTGCCATCACTTTGTAGATGAGGAGCTGAAAAATAACATCTCCAGGGGTTGGGAGATGTTACTGGTCCTGTCCTCTGAGCACTGAGGACCCTGAGCACCACTGCCTGGGCACCATGGGGCTGGAACCAAACACAATCCCCAGACCTTCCCATTGACCCTTAGGGGCCCTTAGCTTCTTAGCCCTTAGCTTCTTAGCCAACACTTGGAAGGCAAACCCCTTATCAAATATGAAAAAAACAACACCTCAATATCAGATCTACACACGCAGTTAGCAAATGGCACTAATCTTAAATCCATTAGTGTCTTTTTTCCATTTCCTGCCAAGCAACCCACTGCTAAGAACCAATTGCACACACCCCTTAGCTTGCTACAAGTTCCAGAGCTCAAAAACATTCATTCACAAGACCCAGTGTAGGCAGCTCTGCAGCTGACAGGGCATGCCAGACTTCATGCATGGATGTCTGACTTCATCAGAGCCCAATCAAAGGCCACTCCATTCTGTACCAGCTTATATCCTCTTTCTCCCCAACTGTCCCCTCTCTTCACATTGACCCTCTTTCCCTGCAATGCCACGAGCTCACCCACTGGTTCCAGAGTTTTCGTTCCTCCTCTCTCCACCCATGACCCAACAAGTCTTGAGGAGGAACCACCTTCTCCTCCTTCTCTGCTGCCATGGATCTTGCTTGAACACGATAGGAAGGAAGCAAGGGAGGAAACACTTGACTTGTGCCACATGAAGTCTTTCCACCATCACCAACCTGTGTCAACTGAGGAACATCATGGAAGCTTTCGGCACAAGGCAGAAGCAGATCCAATCCCAAATTCATTGTCTATTTATGTTGAAGGCTACAAAAGCCCAATCCAACCCAAGCCAAGGGTAAAGTTGTGAGGGGTATCCAAGTCTAAACACCATCAGTTAGTACTAAGGAAGAGCCTGGTGCCTCAAGCTCTCTCTCTCTCTCTCTCTCTCTCTCTCTCTCTCTCTCTCTCTCTCTCTCTCTGAGCCCATGGACAAGTCGCAAATGTGCTGCCAACTGAAACGTGAAAGACAAAGGTTCTGTTTACTGAGATGCCTATTTTAAGTGTGTCTCGGAGCCTGTCAATGAGTCAGCCACCAAGTGTATGTGCAGAGAAAGTGTGGAGAACTTACAGGTGGCTGTGGGAGAAGAGCGTTGGGAGCCTTTGCGCCTACCCATGAGAGTCGGGAGTGGGGGAAGGAAAATGCATGAGTGACTCGTCCCCAGGAAGTGCTGCTCATTCTGTGACACCTCCAGTGCCAGCTGGCACTGAGAACAGAAGAGCAGAAATGACCAGTCTCCAACCCACTCTGTAGATTTGGGGGATGCTGGGTAGGCACCACTGGCTGTGAGGCTTGGCTCCAGGAATAAATATTCTGATCCCCCTATGAGTCTTTTCTCTCACAGGAGACAATTTAGCACAAGAGGAGGAGAGTTTTAGGGGCAGAACAGAGTTGCCCTTTTAATCAGGTTTTTGGGCCGATATGTAATGGAACAATCTGCAGGCTAGGATGTAGAGTAGCAATCTTCCAAAATATTTGGCACAATGCCTCACTTTATAGAAACAAACACCATTCAGTGTGTTATCATCATATCTATATTACTAAGAGAAGAAATAGAAGCACCCCTTTTGCTACATTTCCCCTAACCCCATCCTATGCCCTTCCTACTAAAGATCATTTATTTTCTTTCCAATTTTGAATCATAATTCACTGATCTCAGGGCTTACTTCTGGTTCTACACCTATGTATTTTTCCTGGTGAGATTTGAGGATCTGTATTGTGGTACTGGGGGAGGGATCATAACCAGACTGGCTGCATGCAAGGCAAATGTCTTACCTACTATCCTATGGCTTTGACCCTTGAGTATCAATGCTTATCTCAATTTCTTTGGTCATACTTTGAACAGCATGAGAGAACCTTACAACGTTCTTTCCTGCCTTCTAGAGCCACTGGAAATTGAGTAATGAATGAATAAGGCACACAGAGAGGAAGTTAAGATGGCTGCCCACTGCTCATAGTGGCTGGAGGTATAGTTAAGACAGGGATGGAAACATTCCTTACGTTTCTGTGCACCCCGCCAAAGGCAGAGAATGGGTGCCCCCTGCTCATCATGTAACTTACACGAGAACCTCTCCAGATCAGCTGGTTCCTGGCACATGAAAGTGTGGGAGCTTGTGCCTACATCTGTAAATTTTATGAGGCAAAGGCAGTCCCATGGCCTGCAAGTCAGGCAGTTCAATGATTTATTAAGCAAAGGGTATAGCACCTGTGCCTTTTTGTCAACAAATCAGGCCCCTGCCATGGCAAGCGATTCTTCTAATAACCCAAATGGTAATTTAGTTTTAAATAGCATTTCAGATACCACAATTCTGTTGATGCAGAACAGTGATAGATTTGGGTGGCAGAGAAGAAATGCCTGTTTTTAATATTGTTTGCACTCATTTTTCATTTTAAAGAATTAGTTCTCGTTCCAGTTCTGCAGGTTAAGCATTTTATTTGAACATTCTGATTAAACTAGAACCTGAATCAAAAATGAGTTCTTTGTGCAAGTCTTTCTGTGTAGGAATTGGTATTTCTATTTATTACCTGATGATGAAATATTAACTTTTCCCCCTCTAAATAAATGCCTCTTCTTAATGGCTCTCATTTCCAGGGATCAGATGAAATTATGTGATGCCATTGAAATGGCCATTGGCTTTTTTGCTATTTGAGACAATAGCATGTTCTCTATTATATCATTCAGTGAACACATGGGGAACACTAATAGTGTCTAAAGTGGTGTGACTATTTCATACCCTATGGACTATTTTATATGTTATTATTGATTATCATGAGACAACATGGAAAAATGAACTGGGACAAAAGTGTCTATGGTTTCTCAGAGCAGAAGGGAGTTCTAAAGACCACCTACCATGTTAGCAATGAGTTATAAAATAGAGGAAGAGGGAGGGAATGGAGGAGGTAGAAGAAGACAACCAGAAGCAAATCATGATGGTAGCAGACAAGCCAGGCAGAAGAATGGGACAGATAAGTTGGCAGGCATGTTCAAATGAGCCAACATTGGGATGAAACAGACAATGCAATTGGAAGGCAGTAGGAAAAAACTAGCTCAAGGCAAGGCTAAAGACAAGGCAATTCTGTCTCCGTGATGTGAGGAATTCTCTGGAGAAAAACACAGACTGGAGGGGATGGAGGAGGAAAAATGGCTTTCAATTATCCATGTTATCTTTCCCTACCAATCATTACAGATGATGAATAGGTGCAATAAAAGCCAATATTCAATTTTTTCCAATTTACATGGAAAGAAGGCCATAATATATTGTTAAGGGGAAGAAACAGCAGGTTCCCAAGTAGTGTATATAATATGATCTCATTTTTAGCAATGTATTTGTATGCAAACAAAGAGTCTGGATAGATTTATACAAAAATGTTAATAGTACAACTACAAGATATTTTTATTATTTTCCTCATTTAGAGTTCCTACAATGAACATGAATCATGACTGGAAGAGGAAAAGTCATTGTTCTAAACTGTCTTGTGTTTCACTGAGACTCAGCCCAGAGAGACTGACCTTCTATGTGACAGGTGTGAGAATTTGTGCTTTTGGAATGGTCAGCATACAATCAGAGCAGATTTCATTGAATAAATTCTACTTTTCTTGACATTTTTTTATTAACAGAATTTAGACTTGTTTGTCAGAAAGATAGTTCAGAGAGAAAGGTGCTTGCCCTGAATGTAGCAGACTCTGATTTGGTCCCTGGCACTGAATATGGTCTTCTAAGAGCCATTTTGAAATTTCTGAGGAGATATAAATAACATAAAGTTAAATTTATCTTCTTTTTGTTTTTTTGTTTTTTGGGTCACATCGGGGAATTGAACAGTGGTCTATCCTAGGTCAGACACTTGCAAGGCAAATGCACTACAGCTGCACCATTACTCCAGCCCCTAAAGTTATCTTCTTAACCATTTTTAAGGGTACAATTGAGGAGAATTCATCATAATTACACTTTTATGCAATCATCATTATCATCTATTTCCAGAACTCTTTCATCTTGCAGAACTGAAAATGTACTCATTAAACAATAATCCATTATCCCACCCATTCGCCTGCCCTTCTGGTCACTGAATCCAGGTCTCTGGACACTACCAATCTACTACCCCTAAGAATTTTATTGTGTTTAGAATCACAGTATTTTGAGTGGCTTATATAGTAAAGCATATGCCTTTAAGATTTATTTGTGGTGCAAAATGTCCTTATTTCATTTATTTTTTTATTTATCTTTGGCCACACCCAGAAGTGCTCAGGGGCTACTCTTGGCTCTGCACTCAGGAGTTATTTCTGGGGGTCCTAAGGGACCATATGGGATGCAAGGCAAATGTCCTACCTGTTGTACTATTGCTCTGGCCCCTGTCCTTCCTTTTAAAAGTAAAATAGGTGCCAAGCTCCTTAAAACTGTATGTATACAATATATCATATATACCATATTTTGTTTGGGGGAAGGATATACTTAGCTGTGCTCAAGGCTTACTCCTAACTCTACATGCACAGAGATGAATCCTGGTGGCCTCAGCTAACCATATGGAGTGCCAGGGTTGTACTATCACTCCGGCACCTACCATAATCTGTTTATATACTTATCTGTCAATGGATACCAGAGCCTCTTACATTTTTTGCCTACTGTGAAAAACATAACTAATAACATGATATGCAAAACTTCTCAAAATTTTTTTCAGTTCTTGTAGGTAAATACTAATAATTATATTTTAGTGAAATCTCGATTAAAATCAAGTAATCTGTTATTGATGATGTAATAATTTTCACAAATATAACTGCTAATGAACTCCCTACCCTTTTTTCCATTTTTTTTTAAATTTTCTATTCTCTTTCTCTTTCTTTTTTTCTTTTTTTTTTTTTTTTTTTTTTTTTTTTGGTTTTTGGGCCACACCCAGTGACACTTTGGGGTTACTCCTGGCTATGCACTCAGAAATCGCTCCTGGCTTGGGGTACCATATGGGACACACCAGGGGATTAAACTATGGTCCATCCTAGGCTAGTGCAAGCAAGGTAGAAGCCTTACCACTTGCACCACTACTCTGGCCCTTCTATTTCTTAATAACTTTGCTTTCTGTCATCCTGAAACAAATGTATTATGATCAGTTATGTCAACAATGTGATATATTTTCTTAAAATAAAAAAAGAACAAGGAATCTGCCATCAATATTCTTATGAACTTAGCATCAATGTCTATGCAAGTGCTTGTGGAGAAAGTCAATCCCACCCCACCCCTTACCCCCAATCTCAGTACCTAGTACAGCACAAGAGTACAAAGACCTTGGGGTCAGAAAAAAGAATTGGTGACATATTATTGCTCCACTTCTTCCTATTGTATGAACTTGGAGAAATCAAGGTCAAACTAGTCTTTAGGTCTCAAGTACCAAATTCATACAGAGAAGGTAATTATATCCATCCCATTGTATGGTTATAAAAATGAACTGAACAAGGGGTATAACATACTTAGTATACAGACAATACTCAATAGAGGTAACACATAATTAAAGAACTCTCTTTATAAAGAAAGACCTTAGGATAAGCTGAAAACTGCCTACTTAAAACTTACCTATGCATTAATTCAAATTCTACCTACTAGGAAAAACAGAGGCCATATCTAATCATTCTTCTACAGGTATTTGCTTCAGGCATTGAACTAGCATTCCACTGGGAACTAGTCTTTGGGAGAAAGGCAGCCCACTTAGTATTTTTTAATGCAGGAGATCTTTTCTGCATTCATAAGGTTCAAGAGTCTATTCAAATCCCTCTGTAAAATTTCTCCTATGAAGGTAGAAAACAAAACTTTCATTTCCCAGAAAACTCTCCATAATTTGCTTAGCACAAGTTACCCGCATTACTAACAGAAGTATCAAGACAAAAAAAATATAAGCTTGCCTAACAACTTACTCATATTCAAATGATGTCTTTAAAAATTCCTTTAAAAATTTCTTTAAAAAATGCCCCCCCCCCCAGGAAATGGAAGGCATTGGTGGTGGGAATGTTGCACTGGTGAGGGGGGTGTTCCTTTTCTTTTATTTACGTAACTGAAACCCAACTAACATGCTTGTAATCATGTTTCTTAAACAAAAATATTTAAAAAACGTTTCCTCCAAAACAAATGGCTCCCCCAAAAGCAGCTAATTTCAAAAGCAGATTATGAAAAAAAATTGAAATAGCAGATTATGAATGTTAATATCTACATCTAGGATGTTCACTTTCTCCCAGAAAATAGTTTTTTTTTAATTTTATATATGCCTTAGAAATAAAGTATTTAGAGTTCAAAATTTTTACATTTGGAAGAGAAAAAAAATTTTAATAAGAAAGGCAATTCCATTACCAGAGTTTCTCACGAGACAATTGGGGATGGCTTTCTTTACGCCAAATGTGGCAGGTGTCACTGTGATAAGAAGCATTTAAGCTGTTGTCCTGATGATGCCAAATATTTAACAGAAATAAAAAACATTCAGTTCCAGATGCCAATATTTGGGTCTAACTACATGACATCATTCATCCAGATGCATGGAAAATCTGGATTTTTAAGAACTGAATTTTTGTGGTCAATATCATGAAGACTCACTTTCTGGGGTTAAATGAGGCATCTGGGAAACAAAGCCAGATTAGAATGGAACATGCTTTGATGCTCAGGAAAGGAACCGAACAAGACACAGGGTAGAAATCAAGTGATGTGAATCACAGCTTATGCTTAAAAAAAGTTCAACGTATGGCACAAACGTGACATTTCAAAAGTGCATTCTGAGGTCCTTAATGAAGCCACCTAAGCACTAATGCTTTGAGAGGGACATGAAGAACAGAGAGACAGACCCTACTTCTCCCCTTCCCTTTGGACATGAACATAGGAGCCAAATGCAAGAATGAAAATGAGGTTCTTCTCTTTTAATGCCTTCACGGTAATTATTCAACTTCAAATCCTCCCTGTTCGGTATTTGAAGGTAAGGGAAAATAAGCAATAAATGTCAACAATTTTTATGAGCAGTAATGAATAGGAAATGTTAATCCCAGACCGTCAGATACAAGCAGTTTTCGAAGAAATGCAGAGATGGGAGAGTCAAGAGTTAACCTTCTCCCTCCTTTTCTGGCTCCCCCCTTTCCTCCCAGCTGCCTCCTCTGAAGCTGTACTTTGGGTGACCCTGTTTCAGTGTAAGAAAGCCTTCAGATGCAATGAGGTTTAACCCACACTGTCGACAGAGCAATAAAACTCCTTTACAGAGAGAGAGCCCGAGTGGACCAGGAAGCGTCCTCATAAGCACCTGGCCGGGGAATTACACAGATAAACAGGCTATAAATTAGGTACCTGGAGATTAGAGGCCTGGCATAGGCACACTCAGTCCTGGAGATTATTCATTCTCCCATTAGCCTACAGAGACCACTAGGAGAAAACTTGCTTCCTGTCCGTGATCATGATCTTGGGTCATGTCCCAATGAGGAAATCAGGATCGTTTCCTTCAAAACACGAATCTAATCACATTTCAGAAACCTCTAAGTATCTCTCCATCGACTTCCTTTAAACTCAAAGTCTTCCATTAATTAATAACAGCCAAACTTCCAAACAAATTACTTCTGAGTCTAAACTACCACAAAACACAACCATCTATGGAACAAAAAAAGCTCCCGATGTCCTTCTCTACTCTCATCCCTGCCACCACTTTTAAACCATAACATCACCATAACACATAGGGACTCCCTCCCTCCACCCCTAGCCCTTGACCCCTCAGTGACCAACACCTTCTTTTTCTGTACCAACACCAGCAACTTCTTATAAGACTCAAAAATGGTCCTTTCTCATCTCCTTTAGCAAGTTGGTCAACTTAAAACTTCTTAATAAAGCTCAAAAAATGGTCCTTTCGCATCTTTTAGCAAGCTGGTCAACTTCCTGGGACATAGAAGGAAACATCAGAGTGCTTGGATCCCCAAACCCAGCATATACTCTCGATGTCACTGGTACCCTTACAACTTGTGGGGGACCCTTGGGAGCTGCTCGCACATGGAGATGATGGAGCGACCTGAATTCCTGGAGGAGGAAACACACAGAATGGAGCTCAAGCAGGTCTGTTGAGATGCTTTCCTCTTCTGCACCCTCCTTAGAAGCACAAACCGGCAGGTGAGAGTTGTCCAGACTTTCAAAGAGCACTGAAACAGGTGGCTGTAGGGCTGGGGACAAGGGAGGGGGTGGGAGAAAGGGGGACCAAAAAGGGGCAGCGGGGAGATGCAGGCAGTCACGTGGAAAGACGAATTCGGAGGCACCTGATGGATAAAACAAGCGGCACCACATACAGAAAAGTTGAGAGCGGCCCACCTGTGTCTGTTGCGGGATATTTACAAAGCTTGGATCCCGGGGTCCAACACTGACGAATCGGTTTGCGGGGGAAGTGCTGGGTGTCGAGTAGGCTGTGAAGGGAAGGGACACATGCGTTCAGGAAGCAGCACGAGATTGCACACGCAAACAACACCAAAACACACAGTCTCCGAGCCCACGCAGCTGATTAAGGAGGAAGTGTACCAACATCGCGGCTAGCTGAGGGATGGATTGGGGGCTAGCACTGGGCATTTTAGACAGTCAGAAGGCGGGGTGTGGGGGTGGGAGTTGGCTTGCAAAGACAGCTGGGGTAAAACCATGTCAAATGGGGGGCTCTGCTAAGCTCTCCCTCCTTCCCCCCCCGCCAACCTCCAAATTAGATCATGCAGGACATTTGCAGAGCAGATTTGGGGAGTTAAATATGAGCTCTGGGAAGAGCTTGCTTAGTTTTTCCGAGCACAGGGAGAAAGGAATTATTTGGAAAGGGCAGGGAAGAAGTTCGTATTTGCAATCTTGCTTTGGACACTACTATGTAGCTGCAAAATAAATAAATAAATAAAATCTGCTCCTTTAATATTAACTATTTCAGGGGTTCTCCAGCAAGGAGATGGAAACCCAGTGTTATTAGAGGCCCATTGTCTTTAGTGTCTTTAGAACCAGTGTCTTTAGGGGATCAGCTGAGTGTTTCGTATCTTTGGATGTTTTGCACATCTATCCACAGTTGTGATCTTCCTCTCCTGTAACCCCACTGTCATGTGGAACCCCACAGTCATTCCATTGACTCTGGAACCCCATTGTAAACAAAGCCACTTGGGTTTCTGATCTTTCCCTGTACATGAAAGTGCCTTGGGTTGTACACCTGCAGATGAAGAGGAAAACTTAAGCAGCTTAGGAGCTAGACTGGCTCATAGGTCCATTGGGCATGTTTGGTTTTTGATATCCTGCTTGTTTCTTTGCCACAGGTTCTGAAGATGAATTCACACTCTCTGCACTGTAGTTTTTTGTTTGTTTGTTTGTTTAGAGAGACTATATCCTATTGACAAATTTTAAATTCCTTAAAAACACTTGTTAAATAAACCTAGATTTGGCAAGGATGTTGTAATGGGGGGCACACACTTTAGACACATAGTATGAAAGTTGAAAAGTGTTATATATAAAAAGAATAACAGAAAACAAAACAAAAAAAAAGGAAAAAACGAACAAGAGAAAATTAAGGCTCTAATACCAAGTGACTGGATCTCCATCTGCCTTTGGGACAACATTTTTTGTTCACGCTTTGACTTTCTGTGTTCCAGAATACTACTCATTTCTGACTTCCTTTGTTAACATTTCTAAGGGTTAAAAACAAAAACAAAACAAAGAAAAGACTGCAGCCATCTGGCTTAAGTGGTGTCGGTCATTTTTGGTAAGAGCTCTGCCATCCCCAAAGATTTGTGGCAGTCACTTGTGGGACTACGAGAAACCAGCACTGCAGAGGATGAACAAGTATCCCCAATGCCTCCCAGTACTCAACTTTCTTGGCATGAGAAATGGTTTTAGATGGAGCTGTTCATTAATGACTTTATATAAGATGATCTCAGTGGGCTAGCCTGTTAACAATCTGAATCTCTCCAGCCCAGCTTAGCTCAGACTAAAAAGAACAGATTTGAGATCTACCTCTACATCCTGCATGGCTCTTTCCCGAAGGGATATGGGGGACAAAGAATTCTTTTTTAAAGTTAGGTAAAATCAGTATTTTCTATTAATTGTATCATTCAGGTATCTGCTTTTTGTTTTGTTTTGTTTTATTTTTGGGCTGCACCTGGCAGTGCTCGAGGCTTACTTCTGGATCTGTGCTATTGCTTTATTTTGGTGCATTTTAAGGAGTCCTGACAGAAAGGTCTAAGTTAAAAATGATGGGCTGAAATTACCTGCTGGTGTATTTACCTGCTCTTGGGGCACAAAGAGGATGTGGGGGAGATAAGGAGGAAGCCAGTGGATGAAATAACCTGTTCAACCTGTTAGTGGTTGGAGTGGGGGGAAGGAATGAAAGGCATGATGGGTATGCTAAGGGGCTAAAAGGAAGTCACTGAGAATGGTGAGGGCCCTGGGAGTTTTGAGGGATAGTGTTGACTCCAAGACATCTCACATCAGAAAAAGCATGTTGACTCATCCAAGGGGACATGGCATCTGTGTGTACCTGTGCATGTATGTGTACTTATATAAAAAATAGTCCTGTCCGCTCACAGCAAGCTCAGTCTGCAAAAGCTTGTGTTACGTCTTGGCTCTTTTAGTTTGGCTGATATTTGCTGTATGAAAGGTGCAGGCACATAGTGAATTTAGTCCCTCAGAACACACTGAGGCAAGCACTGTAGAAATCCCTCCTTCAATCACAAGCCAAACCCTGCAGTTTTCAGAGATGAAGGATCCCTTAGGTTACTACAACTATTCTCAAATTTGCTCTAGGGTTGGAAAAATAAAACTGGGATCCCAAGAGTAGGTTTGCATTAAAATAGACCATTATGACTACAAAACTGAGAGTCTCTGAGTACCCCGGCCATGAAATGGAACAAATTTATGCTACAGAAAAAGCTTCTGGGAAAAATTAAGGAAATAGGAAAAACAAGAAAAGGAAGAAAAAAAAATCTGGCTTAGTTTCCATGACTGCAGCTCAAATAGGCAGTAAGCAAGTTCCTGTCTAACAAGGGGTAGTTCCAGAAATGATAGGTCACACATTAAGTTTGATTCTCCCAAAGACATGGTGCAAGAAGGGAGTTATAATGTGAACAAAATGCCTCAATTGAAAATTATTTCAACAACCACATATATCATAGTGAATCAATTATCTATGCACAGTGAAGAGGTTTCAACATGAATATAAAATCAAGCAATAGGGGGCAATGTGATAATTAATTATATACAACTGTGTTTACTGTGCTATTATATCACATTCATATCTTCCTTAATTATAATTCTTGCCCTATTTACAACAGCAGTAATCAAATGCTGCAAAAAAAGAGAGCTTCAGGAAATTATGAATTCCAAAAATAACTTTCTGGGAGATTTTTGTAGGCATCTGGGAGGAGCTCTAAGTGACTATTTAGGGATATTTGATCATTTTTTTTATAAAGGCAACAGGGAAATCAATTAGCTCTAAACTCATAGTAAAAGTCCTTGTAGAAATAGGACTATTAGAAGTCCTATTAGAATTCAGATTATCGATTCTTTGACTGCTTCTGGGATGGAGAGTGTTTGTTTTTTTTTTAGCAGTCACTTTGCCTATCTGAACAACATCACCACAAATCATTTCCCTAAAACCATACTGAGTCATTCCTTTCAGAAACTTCAATCTACTTTCATTTGTACAAATCTGACCCTCTTTTTTACCCTCTTTTTATTTTATATTAAAATTTTTGGGAGAGGAGGTCACCAGGAATTCAACTTGGGTCAACTGTGAGCAAGGCAAGCACCCTACCTGCTATGGGGGGTGGGTAGACCCCACTGCTTAATGTATTTCTTCATGTTATTCAGAAGTTTTAACTTAGCCCCAGCCACAAGGGTAAATGTCCAAAGCCTAAGCCAGAATTTGCTCCCTGAGACTGAAAAATCTGTATTTCACTTCTCTTATACCTGGTGACTTCTTTCATTCTTCCCTTAAGCAATTTAAGTCCTGCCTAAGGAAAGGCATTGTACAGTGGGCTGAGCAAGGGTTCTAAACCAGTACTGGGTGTGGGGGGGATGGCTTGGGAGAACTTTTTTGGGAGGTTGGAGAGATACCGCAGCAGCCAATCCAGGACCTAAAGTGGTTGGTTCGAATCCTGGCAACTCATATGGTCCCCTGTGCCTGCCAGGAGCTATTTCTGAACAGATAGCCAGAAGTAACCCCTGAGCACCGCCAGGTATGGCCCAAAAAACAAAAACAAAAAAAAGAACTTTTTTGAAAATAAGTAATTGTTTTACAAGGACTCTGTGGAGGCTGGACTCTCTCCCTGAAAGTTTTTATTTTTATTATTTTTGTGGGTGCTGTGATTTGATATTCAGTTTCCTAATTGTCTGAGATCTGAACTGTTGCTTTATATTTCAGCACGTTACTCTTAGTCTGTTAATCTAACAGTGTGCTCTAACATGCTAATTTAGTTTGCATAGGGGAGAATAACTCGTGATACCACTGTGTAGAGGGTAGTTGTTTAAATATTTTACGAAGATATTAAAACCAGAAATACTTGGTGTTAATGGGGTGGAAGGATGAGTTTGTTTTGAGGATTCTAACACATCTGCAATGTTTTTATCTCTGAAAATTTTTAACGTGTTTAAGAAAAGGGGCCAAACCCTCTTTAGAAATCAAAGTGTCTAAATAAGAAATAAAAGTAGAAATTAAAATATATGTTAACATTTTAAAAGGAGACAGAGGCTCCTTGGGAGAACCCCTCTATGACATCATAAGGGGTGTCCCTGTCTGTCTGGGAACCCAACAGAGCCTCAGGGTTTGTGTTTGTCTTGAGATGCTCTCAGAGTGTTTACAAGGCTCTTCTATCTAAAGAGTAAGAGCTGTGTCTGGGAGGCCTAACTTTTCCGGCTAATCCATCAGTCCAGGGTCTGCCTAACAGTCTGCCCTTGCCCTTTAATAAGTTTACTTGACTAGAGGCTAAAATATAGCCAATGCTTCTGAGTAATGAAGTTCACATCTTTCCTGCTATTTGGGTGTGTGTGTGTGTGTGTGTGTGTGTGTGTGTGTGTGTGTGTGTGTGTGTGAGGGATGAAGAAGGACCCAAGGAAATTATATCAAGATGTTAAAATATTTGTGCCAATGTCCACTGATATTAAATTACTGAAATCAGACAGGCCAGAAAATAGGAATTCAGGTTGCTGGTTTGGAAAGTGGTCAGATGTAGGGTATAGTTTAAACAATTTACCAAGGGCACATACTACCAGTGGTTTCTAATATAATGTGGTTTAGTTAACACAGACACAAAGAAATAAGGCCATACCCAGCAGTGCTCAGGGCTTACTCCTGTTTCTATACTCAGGAGTCATTCCTAGTAGGGTGCTAGGGAACCCTATGGTGTGCTGGGAATCAAACCAGAAACAGCCAAATGTGAGAGAAGGTCTTGACCCTTAAAGCATTTGACTGGCCTTTAATTAACTCCAATTGTAGCCTGTACACATCAACTTGTGAAGCATAAGCAATCACTAAACTAGATCATCACTATTGAGCAGAGGAGAACATTCAGATCAGCTTCCATATGCCACTGAAATACGATCAACTACTCTTTGCTTTTGAATTCTGAATTGGGATGTACAAGAGTGTAAATCATGCTTTGGCCCTGATGCCAGTCCCACCATCCAAGTGCCCACATTCCTTCACTATTGCCATTGAGTGCTTTGCTTTTTTTATTCCCACCATAAGTATCAGGGGCCATTGGGGACTAAAGTGCCCTTTGGGCCAATCTAATCTCCCTCCAGTGTACAGAGAATACTGGACAAGGGCAGCCAAGTGGTATCTCTGGGTCCTAAAGCACTTGGACAGGAACAGGTCCAGCTCACTGTCCTGGGAGGAAAATTGAAGAGGGAGAAGCCTTGGGTCAGAGATTCTGGACTCACTTGAGAGAGAGAAGCAATGGGTCCCCCCCCCCCACTCCACCCAGACTTCTTAGACTACAAACTGGTAACTAAGAAAAAAGAAAAAATCTGTGCCTTGCTCCCTCTGTGATCCCAATGCTATGATCCTCCTTCACTCCCTGAAACTGTACCTAGCCTGACTTCTGGAACACCTGGTCAAAGATGTCTATTCAAATATTCATATTTTGTCTTGAGCTCTGGGACAGTTCTAGACTGAGCCTCTGAGAAGACTATTTTTATAGTGGTTGCTGTACTGGAGGTGCTGGGGATCGAACCCAGACTGTCGTACATGCCAAGCAAGTGTTCTACTGCTAAGTTATATGCCCCACTCTGGGAGAATCAAAGGTGATTAGGTCCCACTCTCACCTCTTAAACATGAGGATCTAAAAAGAATGAGCACAGAAAAGGAAGACAGAACTGCTTGTGAGTCTAGAAATAAAACTGTATGTAAAGGGGCAGGAGAGGAACAACCAGGGCCATACACAAAAGTCTTTCTAGAAGAGATGAAGAGGGCATGTGAGACAGGCTGGCAAAGACAGTAGCAAGTCCCAACAAAGGCCACAGAAGCCCAAGAACATGGAAACATAGGTAGAAGGGAGGAAAGCAGAAGAGGTTGGGTAGTACTAAGGGTCAGAGACCTGAGTGTTTGAGTTCTGAGGGGGAATTGCCTACTGAATTTATTTTCCTTTTAAGAGGAAGAAATAATTCATAACACACATATGCCCAGTTTCTAGTCTCCACAGACATCCTCATGCCCTCACCCTTGCCCTGCTTAGCTCAGCTCTCCCATGTACTGCCCCTGTGCCCTTACTTTCAGCAAGTCAGGCAGATTCCAGGTGGGGACTCTTCTCCAAAACCAATGAGTCAGAAGTTCCACTTCATTTGGGACGGATGTCCTGGACTGCCACTACCTCCCTGGGAGAGTGCTAGTAACAGAATGGCAGGAACAGGAACCTGCCTGGGAAGTATAAATAACCAGAACCTGAGTACTCCTGGGTACTTTATTCAGAGGCTGACAGTGACCCCTGACAGTGAAGAGGGAGTGCTGGAGAAAATAATCAGTTGCACCCTCCAAACAGAGATGGGATGAAATCCCTCACTGAAGTCTTTTCCTGCCATGCTCTTTTAAAGAACAAAGGTTTGCAGAGCAACTGATTGCCATTTCTTCATATAGCACAGAAACGATTAGAAAATAGATGAACTCATTTCTGAACAAAACCCATTACAATTGAACTCATTGAGGAGCTATGGACAGCACTATTTCTTGCAAGGTCACAGAAGGAATGTCAGGAAAGTGGAGTGTTTCCTCCCAACCAATCTATGGGTATTGACAAGCTTACAGGGGATGGGTCGGCATTACTGATAGCCTGAAAAAGCCCTGGAAACACACACAGCTTGCACTCACTCATGCTCTGGTATTTAGGAACTCAGAAACTCCCACATGACTGAATGGATGCTCAAATTTCCCCCCAGATGTTTGGACGCTTGAAGATAACCATGCTGAATTTCCATTATTGTGATCACATCTGTGCAGTCAGTCAGTTACCTCATTCTATTCTCTCTGCAAATCTTTTGTCTCTACAAACAAGTTCCCAACACCAACAACAGAGACTCAGCCTTTGGGGCATGAAATTAAAGCCTACTTATCACTAGTAAATTATTACAGAACAACAAACCCACAAGCTTTCTTCCTGAAAAGCTAATGAATTCTAACTTTCATGTATTAGCATTATTTAACATGGATAGTAACTATCTCCATGACATGTCTAATGTACCAACAGTTCGCAAACATCATGAAAAGAATCAATTCAGCCAGATGGCTTGGCTTGGCTGGTATTTCTTATTTGTAGTAAGGATCCTTTAAGGGATCCAGGGATTCATGCTACATCTAAGATATTTTAAGATAATTCATGTGTGTATATAGAAAGAACAGGACCTAAGCAATATGAGGGGATGCCTAGAGTTTATGGCTCCAACATGTATGTTATCGAGGCATTTTATGTATGCTTCTTGAACAGGTCTACCAAAATTGTACCTGCAATACATGTAGTTAAAAAATTAATCTCAAAGACTAAGAACACAGCCTTGTGTAGATTCACTTAAAGTTATTTCTGACGGCTATCTCAAATTCTATCACTACCATTTATTTTTATGTGTAGGATGTGTTGTTCAACTGATAGGAAAGATTTATTGATCAGAAGCAACAATCATGTATGGGTAGGCACAGGTAAGAATTATATTAGAGGAGAGCCAGGGGGATAAAACCTTGGATTCAGCTGAGGTTTACTAAAAAAAGAAACTACGATCAATATATTGGATCACTCCCTTTTGAAAGGCTTCTGCAGCCTCTCAAATGGCATTGTAACTCTGTAAATCTACTTTTGGGAATTCATTCGCAACAAGTACTTAAAAGAACAGACAAAGATTTATGCTGCAAGATGTTCATTACAGCATTACTTATAGGAGCAACACCCTGGAACCAACGTCTAAGTTAGTGCTGCACCCGTATGTTGAACTATTTTATTTTTATTAAAAATCTTTAATGCTATCATGACACACTTATAAAAGGAAATAAAACAGACTCAAAATTAAATTTTGGCTCACTATTTCTTTTGTCCTTCTTTCTTTATTCTTTTTGTTTGTTTTTTTTTTTTTGGGTCACACCCGGCAGTGCTCACTGGTTACTCCTGGCTTTATGCTCAGAAATCCCTCCTGGCAGGCTTGGGGGACCATATGGGATGCCGGGATTTGAACCACTGACCTTCTGAATGCAAGGAAAACGCCTTACCTCCGTGCTATCTCTCCGGCCCCTCTTTCTTTATTCTTTTTAAAAAAGGTTTTAGCACCTATAGCACTCTTTTGTTTATTTGTTTATTTATATTATTTTTGGGTTTTGGGCCATACCTGGTGGTACTCAGGGGTTACTCCTGGCTCTGAACTCAAAACCCTACCCAATGTGCTATCATTCCAGCCTTCTCTTTATTCTTTTTTAAGGAAAGTGCTCACGAGGGGGGACAGTAGCACAGAACTCAGCAACTATCCTCTAAATTCATAAAAAGTAGTCTACATTTTTAAAGGGTTTATAGTGCATGCCATATTGGCAGATATTTAAGTTATTACCAATATTTCTATTATAAATCATGTTGCAATGAAACGTTGAGTAAATCTTTGTTGACAGGTTCAACTACATGTATAATTTCTAGTTAGATTCTTTGCAATTATATAGATTCACATGTAACTTATATATGTCCTTTTATATCTCTCAAATACTAAATTGTCTCTGGAGAGATTAAATCAATTCTGAGCTCTCTAATTATCTAGGGGAATATGAAAAGCTTTCACATCTTTACCAGTATAGTAGAGTGGGACACTTTTTGACCTTTGTCAATCTGATAAGAAACAATACATTTGCTTTAATTTGTATTGCTTTTATGCTACATGAATAAGATACCTTTTATAAGTTTTCTATTTATCTACCATTAAATTGATGATCTTTAATATTTTAATAACTATATATAATATATAACAGCCTTTTGCCATATTGTAAATATATTTTCTACTTTCTTTTTTTTGCCTTTTGAGTTTATGGTGTTTTGCTCAGCAAAGGCTTTTGATATCTATAGAATAGAATTCATCAGTCTTTCCTCACATGGATTTTTTGGGTACCTTATAGTATTTTAAAATCTAATATTTGTATGATTATTTTTGTTCTAGTTTAAATCTATTTTGATGTGAGGAATGTCATTTTTTTCTGGATGACTTGTCTAAAATTTCCTTTACCGAGTAATACTTTTCTCTAACCTAATATGAAATGCCACTATGCTCAAATATTTTTAAATTATATAAATATGGAGGCTGGAAAGAAAGCATAGCAGAAAGGGTGTTCCTTGAATGTAGCTGACATAGGTTTGATCCCTGGTATCCAATATTGTCCCCTGAGTCTGCCAGTAGGAGTAACCCCTGAGCATCACTGGGTATGACCCCCAAACCGCAAAAATTTTATATAAATATGGATTTCTTACAAATTCAGAAGTGTTTAAATATAAATGGATAGATGAGACAACAGAGGCTCTGGTAGATGATTTAATAACATTGTGGAAACAGATCATAGTAAAAGAAGGTGTGGCATTAATGATATCAAATACTTGTGAGATGGCAAGAATGAGGACAGAGTTCTTTGGAATTTTCTGTATCCCGTCTGTGTGGTTGGCTGTAAGAATATTTCAAAAGGTGAAGAACTGACTGCAAAGAATGAGTTTTACTGAATATGAACTTTTTCTTGTTAATTTTGAAGCAATACTAGGGATTGAACTCAGGGTCTCATACATGTAAGGGACAAGGAATGATAAAGCATTTTGTGGAATGAAGACTAATGCCTTTTTAAAATTCTCTTGTAATTATTCATCAGTTTTCCTCTGCGAGATGAAGCATGGTCCTTATGTCATCTAAAAACTGTCCAAATATGACATGCCATTGAATGATTTCCTTTGAATTTAATTACTGATTTAAAATATGTTATACACAGACACAAAAGGATGAGTGAAAAGGAGACCTGTCATTATTTGGATGAAAATCCAGAAACTAATTTTCTAAGCATTTGTCAATAGTCTGAACTCTGCTGAGCTATGGAAATAAGGGAATACTTCCTTTATAAACATCTCCTGTGTTTTGCTTTTTTGTGTTATTATTTTATCTCCTCCCCCTCCAATCTTCCACGCCTTTTCCTGCTAACAAGAATTCTTGTGGTCATAGAAACCAATTCGTACTAAAGTAAAATAAACACTAACAACATCTTCTGACCTCTGCTATAGGGTGGTGTGTGTGTGTGTGTGTGTGTGTGTGTGCGTGTGTATAAAATGATGGCTCTGTTATAGGGTCTTGGCTGTGAAACTATAGCAGCTTTGAGTTAAATAAAAAATTCTGATTAAGTGCTATGACCCAGCGTCTGGACTCAAGTTCAAAGGGGCTGGGTAAGGAAAATGCCTCCCTACACCTGTCTAAGTGACCTTGAGAAAGTTATCTTATCTTGCCATGCTGTGTCTTTCTCAATTAGGCTGAATGTTTGCTTTGCAGGGCTGTGGTGAGGATGAAAACAGGATACTACACATAAAAACAATTTTTTAAATGCCTCCTCCATTAGAAAAGCTCCACACTTTGTTGTTGCTGTTATCAATTTCAGACATGCAAGGGCATGTGAGTGGGCTTCATAATTTGTTCATTGACACTATGAGATGGCAGGAAGAGCATGGGGAGACTTGAGTTTTAGGAAGATGGAAATAAATAACTGGAAGAAATAACTGGGAGGGTCTGGGACACATGGATGGTGGCCAAGGGAACTGATGGCATACATAACTCCTAATAATAGTGGGGGAGATGGGTGGGTTGGGAAGAAAGCTGGACCAGAGATGATGTAAAGACAGTGGTAGAGGGTTGTGGACACTTCAGTGTCAGTTGTATGCAGCCTCTCTGTAAATTGATGCATTTTTTTTGTTTTGCTTTGTGTTTTAAGCCACACCCAACAGTGCCCAAGTCTTACTCTTGGCTCTGCACTCAGGATTCTCTCCTGGGGGAACTCCTGGATGAGAGATGGTACCAGGTATCAGTTGGTTTACAAATACACTATACTATCTCTCTGACTCAGATAGCAACATGATCAAATTCAACCACTTTTGTAATCCCATGATCTAAACTATAACAATCAAAATAACTGAATAATAATAGGTAGAGAGCTTTGCTAAGCAAGAAGGACTGAATATCTTCTAATGACTATACTGTAAAATTTCAATCCTAGTCATTGGTTATTGTTGTCTGTGGTTAAGAGGCTCATAGTCCTTTACAATATGGGTTCTGCAAGAATCACTGGAGATATAAAAATAAATAATAAAGAGAAATTGATATTAATGCTTCTACTTTAATATAATTTGAGTTTAAAAACAACAAAAATTCATGGCTCAAAAGGAATAGAGAAAATGTTTATGGATCTTTTATGCAATTTTAAGTAGGGTTTTTGTGTTGCTAATTATTTTTAACCAGGAATAATATGCATAGTTTATCTTTCTTCTTCATTCAAAAACTTTTTAAAATTCCTAATTATAATTCTAGGCTATGATACTAATCTTTAATTTCTTTTCTGAAAAAGCCCACTTTAAAGTATAATCTTGTTGCTAACATTATGTAAAAATTGGATCTTACAAAACAATTAAGAAAAAATATAGTGTGCTTTGAATGAACATACCAGAAATAGATCCAAACATCAGGCAGAGTTTCTTCTGGTACTATCTATTTGTTTGCTTATTTACTTTGGGAGAAATTTGGGGGTTATTCTTGGCTCTATGTGCTAGGCCCACATGCACTGTTGGAAATTAAATTGGAGTTAGCTGCATGTAAGGCAAGCATCTCAAGTCTTGTACTATCTCTCCAACTTTCTACTTGCTTTCTACTTACATATTGGAAAAGAAGTTTTCCTCTAAATAGATAAGATGGAACTCAGTGAATTTCAAAGAACTGCCATAGGTGGGATGTTATGATCATCAGTTTCACCATGAGACTCCCTGAGGGAATCTCAGACACAGTTTGGCCAAGCTGAATTCAATCTCCTCTCCTCGCCCAGAGCACTTCTTCCTAAGAGAAAACCACTACTTTTACTCAACCCACCCCTACGGTGCCAACAAAGCTTGCAGTCTAACCTATTAATTATTTTCCCCCCTCATCTCACATTGGTACAAATTGGGTTCCTCCAAGTCACCTCCCTTCCATCCCCATTCACCCTGTTTTATTCTCCATTGTTCTTTGTGATCACCAACTAATTTACTTAAACTTTGGTGACTCCTGGTCTACAAGCAAGAAAATCATCTGTTCTATTTACTTTTGCATCCCTTGCATGCCAGAATAGTTAGTGGCTGGCATGTAGAAGACATTCAAGATTCTGATTTTTTAAAACAGACAAACAAAAAGAAGTCTCCTGATTTTTGTCTTATTCCTTGCAATTTTTTTTTTCAACAAAGCCTTCAGTGTGTCTGATAAAGTGTAAGTAGAATCTTTCATCTTGCCCCTTTCTTACTCTCTCAAAGAAAATGCTTCAATTTTTATGATGGCCATCAAGAAACAACAGTGTCTCTCGTGAAAGATCCCAAACATCCAAGGGATTCCCCTTAGACCTGGCCACCTCCTTCGACTCACTCACTGTTCACTTCTTACCTGCCTCTAGCATGGGATGTTACCATCACCATTCCTTCTGCTTAGAAAGTTCTTCCCACTCCTCTCCCTTCCTCCAGTTATCCCTACAGTTTTGAGCAAATCTTAGATCAAGTTTTCTTTTCTCTGATCACCTCAGCATGGCTACAGTCCACCTCCACTTATCCTGACTATACTCCCTTTTCCTTTTCAGCACTCACTTATCACTGTTTTACTATCACCTACCAAATACACTTGCTGTTTGGTCAGATGGCTTTCTTCCATCTCCAAAATATAAGAGCTTTTGACCTCTCTCATTTCCAACAAAATCCTAGCATCTAGAATGTTCCTTGACAACAGCCAATGAGTCAATAACTACTGATCAATTGAATAAAAGAAGCAATTGGCTTTCCCTCAGTAACAGGACCCACACAGGTAGTTAATCAGTTGGTATAGCACTAACTGGTTGCGAATTACTCTTACAGGCTATTGATTCTATTGGTCACAGATTCTCAAGGAAATCAGACACCCTCTATCACTCTTTCTCCAAATAAATCATCAACATCAAAGTTCTCTTTGAGAGCAGAACTGTTCGCTCCACTCCCACTCTCCTATTTTCCAAGCCACTGGTAAGGATTATTCCCATTAAAATGTATTTATTGCCCCACCTCCACCCCTGATGTGCCTGAGCCCTGTTTTTCTGGCCACAGCTGCAAGTTAAATATTGGTGCCAGAGGCAACTGATTAGTTTAAAAATATACACTCTGCTTTGGGCCAGCATGCATTTGTATTTCATTATAAGAGGATATTAAGCATGATGCCTTGGACTTTTAACTGTCTACAACACAGCACATCTGTCCCCTAGTTCATCCTGACAAGTTGCTGGTGGGAGAGAACAATCCATGAGATTCCCATTGTCAAGGAAGGGAGCCAAGACCCAGAGAAAGAAAGCTAGGAATTCAAGGAACCCCAGGCATGAAGCCATTCCAAAGTTCTCAATGGAAAAAGCTCTGCTGGGTCATACAATTAATGGTTTGAAATCACCCCTGACAGGCTAGGGACCATAGGGGATGCCGGGAATCAAACTGGGTCTCTCCCAAGTTGACTGCATGCAAGGCAAATGCCCTACCACTGTGTTATCTCTCCAGCCCCGATACTGAATATTTGTACCTAATAAATATCTCGTTGTGATGTGACTTCTTGTGATTGTGAGTGCGAATAAACTGACAAAAATAAACAGGACCTAACCACTCCGTGGTTTTAATTTTTAGGAAAGTGCCTAATTTATAAAACTGTATATTTGGCACTAACTCTTTTATACAGGGGCAATCCAATTTTAGATCCTGAACACCCCACCCCGCGCCAGCTGGTTTTTCAGAAGAAAGGTTCTTTCTCATTTAGAGTTGCAACACAGAAAGTTATTCTCACTAAATAGCTATGATGTCACCCCTTCAAGCATACCTGAGGTCCCACACATGGGCTAAATTCCTTTTCAAGTGTATGGTAGCACCTAAGCATTCCTCTGTCCCTGGGTTTCCCTTATGAACTGCATGTTTACCAGCTGTCACAATACAGCTCACATTGCTTTGGAGTATGGAATAATCATTTTATTAGATCCCAAGCAGCCAACTTAGTACTTGGCAGACGACAGGTGTTTCAGATGTAAAGGCTGAAGAAATGAATAAATACAAGGTGGTCTAAGATGAATATTAAGGGATAGGGAGGAAGCTCCTTCCCTCTTTATGTTTGTTCTCTACCATATACTCCAGGATCCTCTTCACTTCCACACTACTTTTGATATGTGATGTGCTAGGAAGTTGAATTTAGATGTGAACTGTTGATTCTGTCACCTTCTCTCAGTGGGGGAAGGCACTGACAGAACTACCAATTTATTTCTCTGGGCCTCCATGCAATCATCAACTCTGCACTGGAGAGCAGACCCTGAGGGAGTGCTTGGGGAGGCCAGCATGGTCGGATGTGTTTAGGCTGAAGCTTAGGAAGCCCATTTTCCATAGTTCTAAATGATTCTCAACTGATAAGAGGATATAGTATGTTTTTTTTTCATCTAAATTTCCCATGTATTTTATAGACCCATTTATTCAGAACTCATCTAAGACACTATTAGTTGGATTGGGGGAGTAGGTAGGGATACTTATCTCATCAATGTGGATCACTGGGCTTTAAGATTATGAATTCTGAGATGGCTCTATGTTCTACATGAAAGGTCTTCCAGACCTCATTCTCTTACTAGTAGAGAAGATAAGGTAATAGGTAGTACAAAGCCATCTGTTATGGTGAACTCAGAAACAAGAGCTAAAATATACAAGAAGAACTTAGCTGCCCCAATCAGTAAAATTTTCTTTAGTCTATATTGCTGTGATTTAAAAACAAAGTACCAATCTATCTATATCAAACTTTGGTACTCTCTCTTCTGATACTTTATTTTCTCCAGAAACCCTTAAATACTATTTTAATGAACATGAAGCATAAGGCTTGGATGTGCCAAGACCATAATGCTGAAGGAATGTTTGATGCTGGCTGGAGAGGATGGGAAGTATCTTCTGAACTGAATACTGTGATTCATTCCATGGAGCATAGTCCAAAGTATGGACTCAGGGGATCAGCCTGATTTAGAGGTCTGAGTCACATGTTCATGTTCTTTTATACGTATTTCACCAGAACCTAAGCCTAAAGTCTTCCCAGGACTTCAGTAGGTAAAGTTTCAGAAGATTCATAATAAAACACTTTATTTGGAGTTTATGGCTATCAGGCCTGACTTTACTCAACCCTGTTTCAAAGGTAGTTTTCCTCTTATTTTATAGATAAGGAGGCTCTGATTCAGAGAGAAATACAGCTAGCAATTTGAAAGGTGAACAACTGAGCAACTATATTTTAAATTATACTAGCTATATTCCCACTTTTGCACACTGCTTAAAAAGATCAGACCCCCTTTATTAGAAAACATTTTAGGGAACTGGAGGAAAGAGGGTAAGTTTATAAAGAAGTGGCAAAATTTTATCACATGTATTTAAAAGAATGTGCCAATGTCCTGTATAGCTAGAAATAGAAAAGAGGGACCCAGTTGCATGATCAAGGCAACACATTCACTTCCCTCTTGACAAGCCAATATCCCCCAGTGACTAAAAATTTATTGACTTTGGAGATGACTCTATCCAATGCACTCTGAATCTTATTCATACCCCCTAAAGCAGGGGTCTCAAACTCAATTTAACTGGGGGCCGCAGGAGGCAAAGTCGGGGTGATCCTTGAGTGCAAAGTCAGTAGTAAGCCTTGAACATTGGGGGTTGTGACCAAACAACTAAAACAAAACAAAACAAAAAAATAATCCTCTAGTGCAGGGTCACAAAATGTTGTACAGAGGGCCGCAAATGGCCCTTGGGCCACGAGTTTGAGCCCCCTGCCCTAAAGCAAATCATACCTAGGAGCATTTGCTTCTCTGAAACTTCTTTCCTAAACTTAGTTTCCAAGACCTGTTTGCTTCCTAGGTCACTGGAAACTTAGAGCTTTCACATTTGTTGACTAAAGTAGAGCTACCTTTTACTAGGAGAAGTAGGTACCTGAAAATTTGCCTCTGAATTCTTGATCTCTGTGCTATAATCCAGAATTCATGGCACAATCACACTACTTCTGCACGAACTATCCAAATGAATAAACACTAGCTAACCCAAAGTTTAACCCTCAGACCTATGTCCAGGGGAAGCTCTAGATAGATATTCTGGTTTCAGTCCCTCAAGAGGCAACTAGACAATGGCTTTTGTATCAACAGAGAATCCTGTTTTGTTTTTTTCATCTTGTCACTTTGCCCAATGAAGTTCCTGGCATTCCCAACACTGGAAGTCTGGTAAACTAAGAGGTACATGTGAGTATCCTTCACTAAAGGTTATCCAATCCCAAAGCTTTGATTTCTCTGGAGCTTTCTTTTTCATGCTCTCCTCCATTCAATTTGAATTACTGCTGCTCAGATTCTTGATTTAATACTTCTTGCCTGGCATCTTCTAATCTTTTCCTTAGCTGATCTCTTTTTTTCTTGTCTTACTTCTTTTAAAGGCTGCCTTTAAATTTGTCCTTTGAGCCACTGTCAAATCCCTTCCTATCCTGTTATCCCATCTGAAAATTGTGAGGAAGATGCTCATCACATCCTCTACCAAGGGCAAGTGGTTCATCCCTCACTTGGGAACTCTACCTCCAGTATTACCCCCTTTGACATATACCAAATAAAAGTCAAAACTGTGTTCAAATTCTTGCAAATCCTTTTCCATTGCTAATAGATTAGAAACATGGAAAGATATATTCTCTCTAATTCATCAAGTACACATTCATAACACCTAAAATTTTTTGATATCCTAAACTGTCTGATCACACATTCCCATATGATTCAGAAAAGAGCCAGGAGTTCCCTTTCTTTTTCTATCCAACCCTACCTTCTATTTCCTCTCCCGGCCAAGCATCAACACACAAGTGCCATGGCTACTAGCTCTGATCTCCTGCCAGGCTCTGAGTCTTGGCGGATATTCAATGTACACACTTTAGAATTGTTACTTTGATCCTGACTTTTTCTTCTCCTATTTGATGGATGAAGTGTCTGACCTTTAAACTCATCAGGTGCATTGCTCGGGGACCGGAAGATATTGGAAGGCAAGGCTAGAGTGAAGGGAGAGAGCCTTTGGACTTATAAGAATTGATACAAAGCTTCTATGTGTGATGATCATGAAGACAGCACTCAAAGTCATTCAAGCAAAACACACAATGTAATAACATATTTTGATCTCAGTCTTGGGATGAATGGTCATCTACTCAAGCACTCCATCCTTTCTATAGCTGTTGTAGTGGGTAGAAAGCAGGGCAGGGCACAGTGTGTTCTGTTTCTGACTGCAAACTCAGACTCCCTCCCTCCCTCCATAACTGAGATCAATCAGTGATCCCTGGAACCTGGGACATTGTGGGTGGGGCAAAGCCTGGGTAAATATACAAGAGCCCAGGGCATTTTTCATGGTCAACGCCTGCTCTCAGCCATACTTACTTGGTGAGGTGGGGGAGGCTGCACCTCCTTCCGTTGATGTTGTTGGGGGTTTTGTGTCTGGCACCGGCAGAGGCACAGGCCTGGCCATCGGTGGTGGTGGTGGCGGTGGCAACATTGGGGTGGGAAGGAATGGGTTGTGCACTTTGCCTTGGCTGCTCCCGTTGGGCTGCAGGAAGTTAAGAAGAAACAGCCACAAGAAAGAGAAGAAATAAACATTCACCATTAGTTCCTTCTGAAACAAAATTGTTCATTGGGTGTTTTTTTTAATGTAAATTACTATATTTCTGGGTGCTAGAATTCTTTCTTAAAAAACATGGGTGAAGAATTATTGAGTTTTTCTTAAGGCCTTACTTATGCTCAAAGCTTCCTAAACTTTTCCCTTGAATGATACCTGGAATAATCCACCAATGAGGATTATGGGTCTGTCACTGGATTTTTGCTTAGAATGGTCTGAGTTGATTCTGACTGCAAGCTTCATCATAATTCTTCTGACTATTAAGTATTTATTTTAATGTATGTATTTTATAAGCTGTTGCATTATTTCATCATGTCTAGTTGCAGAATTAATAATAAAGTTTTGAAATATGCCTGAGATGAAAAAATATTTTATTTTCACTCTTCAAAGTTGATATTATATAACATTTAATAAATATGTGAAGTGAACATAAAAATTTCTTTCACATATTGTATAACATCAGGCACTGAAACTTTAGAATTCAGCTGTCAAAATCCTGCTAGGGAAAAATATCACTTCTAATTCTGATTTAAATTATATAAGCATATGCCATAAGAGTCATATTTATGTGGTTGCCTGATGTTCGTGCAACCAAATAACAGCTCTTCAACAAAAGAAAGTTTTCCTTCAACACAAGAACATTCATTTCATTTTCAAGTTTTTCAAAAGTCCCATAAAAATCCCCCTATAAAACTTTGCTCAAAATGCAAAAACGGGGCCTTTGACAGTTTATAGACGGTAATGCCCGGACTACTGATACAAAAGCCAGAGATGGAAAAATTAGATGAAATTTATTTTTTTCATGGTTTTCCAAGGTGACTTATTTGAGAGTAAGACTGAGACATACTCTTACACTAATGATAGAACGGCTCATGTGTAAGCTTACAGACCCAAATAAAATTTCAGTGGTCCCAGGCTGTGAAGCTAAACCTTAATGACTCTGCAGAGGCAGTCTGTTCCTGTCAATGCTCTCTAAGATATTTAGTAGGGCTGCTAAAAGACTATCTTGTCTGACCATCAAAATGCTGCGCTTTCCTGCTAGCAAACTCACCCGTGTGCTCTCTCTGAGGGGGCTAAAAGTCTGTAAGTGAATGCTTTAGAATAAGCCAA
This sequence comes from Suncus etruscus, assembly GCF_024139225.1. Taxonomy (NCBI): domain Eukaryota; kingdom Metazoa; phylum Chordata; class Mammalia; order Eulipotyphla; family Soricidae; genus Suncus; species Suncus etruscus. The sequence continues at coordinate 16,839,085 of NC_064853.1, forward strand.
GCAAATGAATACACAAGCAAAAAGGAAAAGGCACCATATTGATTTGTTGTCTAGACAGAAATGTATCTGCTAACACATCACCAGACATTAGTCCAAGCTGCCTGTTCTGTTTCAGAGATGCAGAATCAGGTATTTTTTGCAAGGGGAGAAATTAGCAATAGGACTGTGTGATATCACTTTCTAAATCAGACCAGTATCATTGGTGTTACTTTGTGGCTCTGTGCACAGTCATCTGAAGGAAATGAAAAATTAATTTGACCTTATTTATTGTTATCATTATGGGCTTTAGGTTGAACTATCCACTGAAAACACTTAGCTCTATATTTGTCATAAAATGGGTAAAAAAATTTTTTTAAATCACATTTGGGATTCCAATTACATTTGGAATATGATTTCAGGTTGTGATTGTGTGGTTTACTTGAGGGAGGAAAAAAAGAGAAAATTCATTTGGAGCTATTGAATACTGTTTAGCTTTGTACAAAGATAAGTGGGAAAGATAACTACTTGCAGAAATAACAAACTATAATAAACTGTACTTCCAGCATCTTGAGTTCAAGTACTGGTCAACTTGATCTAAAGTGTTAGAAGACTGTATTTCTAAAAAATATCAACTCAGTTGATCTGAAACATCTGTGCCCCCTCTTCCCACCACCACCCCCAAATCATTATTTTAAATTATTTGGTCTTTCTATTTTGTCAACTCTGCAAGCCTGAGGGTTAGTACGCATGAGGTGGAATTATTAGCCCACAGACTGTAGAAGGTTATACAGTTCACACTGCGATGATTTATCCCCATAAAGTTGACAGTTGCGAATTTAACACAAACACTGTTTTGAAACCCCAGCCAATCATTATTTGAGCAAGTTAACTTTCCCACAATCTAGAATAAATATGACATTTGCCTGCAGTCAGTCAGCAGAACATTAGCGTGCAATGTCACGAGGTCCTAAGGTCTCCCCTTGTCATTTTTACATTCGGCTAATATTTCCAAAGAAATGGGGGTAAAAAAAAAGCGGTTTCCTTACATTGAGGAACCCCACCTGTCCAGCCTGCTGACCAGCATCAGGGCAGACAAGTTGGACAAACTCTTTCAGCGTCTCCTGAGGGTGATAGCGGATGGCCGGGTGTGAGAAGTAAGGGCCTGGCTGCTGGATGATGGGTGATGTCGGAAAATGAAGAGTCGATGGTGTCGCATGTGGACTTGCTGAAAGAGAAGAAAATGTCATTGTTAAGATGAGAAAGTTTTGCTCGGCCACAGTGTCTAATCTAACCCCAATGCTCCTTTTTTAAATTCCTTTTCAACCCCATTCGAAGTGCTGCTCATGTGACTGAATTATACACTGGCCTAGTCGCCTTGATTTTCTTCCTCAGGCTCAAAGGCAAACATGGAGGTTTCGATTAGGGTAGAATTTCAAGCTGTCTTTCTACTTTCAGTGGCCATAAGTTATAAAGGCATTAATAATCGTTGGTGAAGCCGAAGATTATTCATTACCTTAAGAGCCTTTTTAATGAAGCAAGCAATAAAAAATGTATTGGGTAGATTAGACCTGATTTAACTGACATTACATATGACAAATTCCAGTTTGCCCATATGGATCCCCTTTCATGCTGAGCTATCCATAGACAATAATTCATTGTTAAAGCTCTCAGACCCCTTTCAAGGAAGTTTCCAGGGACTAATTTCAGGATGAAATTTTTTTGAAGTCTATAGTAAATGATCACTTAATGAATCTGTGTGATTCAGGCACCTCACTTTTTGTGGAAGGTCTAGGTCACTTGCCTATCCCCACACTCCACTCCCACCTTTCTTTGCCATTTTCAGGCCAAACTCAGAAATGTGTATGTTTTAGATAAGAGGATACCACAGGCCGAAGAGGCAGCAATCCCTTCTAAACCCTTGGCCCTCAGCCCATAAAAACTGATAAAACACTCAGACAACAATTATTCCGTGATAGTTGAACCCAGTAATATTCCCTTGGCACAAGAAGATTAGGTTAGGTTTAAAAACTTATGGGAGGTGATTAATAATTTTTCTGAGAGAACTTTTGCCCTTGATTTGGAAGAGTGTGTGGTAAAGCCTCTTGAAGGATAAGAGCAGCATGAGGAGAGCAGGTTGAAGAGACATGAGCCCAGTAATACGGCTGGGATAGTCATTCTCCCTTCTCACAGAATAGCTCCATTCCAAATCACAAGAGAGAATTGCTCCTTTCTTACTTTTTTTAAGGGCTGTAACCTTAGGATTTGTGGAGTTCCTGTAGAGAGAAAACAAAAGAAGTGCCCCAAATTGTGGGGGGCAGAGAGATAAGACTTTATTCTGACAGGGAGTGGGAGTAAAACACAGAATTTAAGAGCAAGACAGGGTCACCATCCAGAGCTCTCTCTGGACCACAGTGGAGTCCACAAAGGAAGAGGCAAGCACAACATACCACTGAGTCTTCTTGCTCAATACCAGGATGCCTGTAGGAATTTTGGTCCTTTTGAACTAATATTTGGCATGGTCAAGTATTTGAGGGGCAGAAGATCATCTCTAGTTTGGGCAAGGGAGGGCTGAAAGAACTGAAACCCAACTACAGTCATGTTTGTAATCATGGTGTTTAAATAAAGATATAAAAAAAGGAAAAAAAGAATTAGGAGGGAAAAAGAACATAACAGTCTAGTCTCTTAGAAGATTTGAAGAGACCCTTTAAATCATATAACATTTTTCCTGGTTGGGGAGGGGTTCCCCTGATCGTCACTCTCTCTTGATTTTCCATTCTGGGACACATGACCAACTGTTCCCTGGTACCAGTAAATTGAAGTGCTCAAACCCTTTCAGCTTTCCAACAGTTTCTTACCTCACCCTCCAAAGGGGAAGTCTGTGAATGATGCCTACAATATTTACTCTCTAGAAACTCAAATGTACATCTACAGGATCAAAGTCTATCCAGGGGCTGGAAAGGGCTATTTCTTCCCTCCTGCTGCCTCCCCCTCTAAATCAAATAACTTTTAATCTGTCCAACAAATAACTACTCATAGGCATGAATTCTGGTTTGGAATAAATCAATCAATCAACACCAAGTTTGGTCATTAATCATACCAGTAAAGGCACCTTGGACATGAACTACTCAAACTAGAATAACATCATCTTCTTGTTCTTCTCTCAGTCTTCTCCACCTTAGTAAAGAGTTTCTCTATTCACTTCATTGTTCAATACAAGTTATATCTTGGAACTCACAATTGTTATAAGGGGAAATCCACAAGACAAATAATTAGATGGCTGTGGACATCTCTTTTTATGCAAACTTGGTTGATGGTGCAAAGAAATCAAGGGAATTTTTTGTCATCTAATGTGGTATGGTTTTCCTTTATGGTATCAAGAAACTTTGACCCAGTATCCCATAGTTGACTGCAGTTTCTAATTTCAGAAGGAATGTGGCATTTCCCCAAACAAGGCTGGGAATATACCGAGCATAACAAAATGATCTACTCAATTTTTGTAGCATGTCAAACAATGGCAGAAACGTGATTGTCAGGAGTCCCTGGGGAAACCAAAAGCTGACCTTGAGGATGAAAGCAGCATTGCTTCAGGTGTGTTACAGAAAGTGATGAATGATTACTAGATTATGAAATCCTGGTGACTACCAGAGAAGGCTACCAAGGGGGAATATTCTTTTGCACAAATATCACAGAGAATTAAAAGTGAAAGAAAAAGGATAAAGAAATAATTCAGCAGAAAATTCTCTATGATTTATTATTATTATTTTTACCACTAACGGCTAATGGTTGGGGAAGAGTAAAAATTTAAGTGTATGCTCTTTTGTTTTGCTTTGTTTTGTTTGTTAGGGATCAAACCCAGGGCCTTGTGCATAACAAGGCACTACATCTTTGGGCCCTCTCCCTTTGTCATAAACAGCCCTGCCCTCTTTTTGTTGTTGTTAATGACTAGAGGAAATCATGAACAACTTAAATTCAGACCTTCATTTATTTCACCAGAAGCAACTTATTCACCTTTTCCTTGGGACATAATTTATCTTGAGACAGAGCTAAGAGCACACTACTCTATGGGATTAATCCTATGAGACTGATTTATAATAATCAATTAATTCTTAATTAGTACCAGGAAATCATTTAGTCTGCAGATTCATATTAGATAATTGCTGAGTCTGCATTTCAAAGGGTCATCCTGTATGATCCCCCTTTTCTGTAATGTCATGGACTTGCAGGAAATAAATCATTCAAGATCCTGACTTTGAATTTCTCTAAATAGAAAAAATATCTGTGCAACAAATATTACCAAATTTTGCTAAAGATTATGATAAAACAGAAGTTATTGCTCTGGAGAACTTGCTAATTTTACTCTCTCTCTGGACAACGAAACCCATTAGATTCTCCATGGCTTTCAATCTCAGGCTCCAGGATATAGCTCAGATTTCAGGATGCAGCAATGTCTAAATTTCTGAGGGGTTTCCTTTCCTCTTTCTTGTCTTTGTCTCTCCTTTTTTGGTCAGTGTGCCTATGATTTTGAATGAGTGGTCCCAAATCATTTTAGAAAGTGTTGCTGGGGCTACAGCAATCAATCACACCATGGGTATAATTGCTAAATGTACTTTGAGATTGTCAGATCAGGCCCTATAGAAGAGACACCCATATTATGAGTTTGGCATGGTGCTAATGCAATGCACAAAGAATGGGATGGGTCCAAATTTTTGACGGAGAAAAACATCTCTTATGGATGTGTGTGTGAGTCGTTGACACAATAAAAAATTATAGCGCATTATGTAAATGCATATTTAGATCCTTTAAAATGTGCATTATTTACTCGAGAGTCAATAAAGGCTTTTCTCAAGTGGCTCCAGTTTATTGCAGAGCATCCATCTGCATCCCTGTTAATGTTAATACAATTTTGGGTATTAAAAGGCTCTACAGAATTGGCTGCTTCTGGCATCTAAGGCTCTTTGCACCCTAGGCCAGGAGTAGCAGTGAGCTCTATGGGTTGATCTTGGTACAAACACTTCATTCTGGGTTGATCTCAGTACCAGTTTAAACTTTAACTAGAAGCTACCCTGGTTGAAAACAACTGCTTGGGACTTTCACAAAGAATACAAATAAGATGGGAAGGAAGGAATTGGATCATTTTTCTTTGGCTGCAATGGCACTGCTGATGCACTTTAAACAAAGTAGGCACAATTAAAGGTACAGAGAACCAGACCTTACCACAGTTACTAAATGTAATTGTATCCTATGATGAGATACTTAGAATAAGGAAAGTAGGTCAGGTAGGAGGTTAACTTACTTGTCCCACCACCCCTAGATCTTACAATACTGTCTTATTTTCTTTTAAAAATAAAAAATTCAACATAACTAAATATCTCTATCATCTATCTATCTATCTATCTATCTATCTATCATCTATCTATCTATCTATCTATCTATCTAATCTGTTTGTCTACCTTTCTATCTATCTCTTCAAGATATTCCCTCCTTTAAAGCAGAATTGACTAAGATGGGGGAAGAAGAAGATTTGGATCTTCAGTGTTTCCTTGTGTATGTGCAAAGAATTAGATGGCTCAACCAGTGATTCCTGGTCTGGGAGGAGGCCTTCTAGGAGACACATTTTATAGCTGAAACAAAATTATTATGAAACAAGGAGCCTTGTATTTCATTCTCTTATGAGAGACAAAAAAGAACCATCTCTTCATCAAAGCCTTCCTTTCAAGAATTATAGTCTTTTTTTTTTTTTTTACCACATCTGCCCTGTCACCAATATCCCATGTTCTTCTCCAGACCCTGACATTTCCTTAGCTGCTTTATGCCTCATATAAGAGCCAAGGGGCAAGGTATCATCAGTTTGATATAAATTCTTTTCACATTAGAGTTGGCTTTAAATAACAGTATTTAAAAACTACTTATTCTCTCTTCTATGGGAAGCCCAAAAGAAATGTGGTAGAGATGGTGGCCTGAACCTTACTATCAACTTCTCCCCCTCAGATGCTGATTAAACTTGGGAAAAGGTTCTACCTAGACATCTTCACTCAAAGTACCAAGATCTCACTCTTGTAAGCCCTCTATGTGCAAACTTCAATTTTACTACTGATCAATATCCAGTTGGTGGCAACAGGTAAGATTCCAAGTGTAACTTTATTCATTGCACCACTGCAAGCAAGAGTTATTCTTTTGTCTTCATCAGAAAGAGTTCTTTAGACAAAAGCAACTTCTCTCATAGAGTAAAAGGAAATGTTAAGAACTCTAGGTTGCTCTTATTTAGAGTTAACAAGGCAGTGTTCTCAAAAAATAGGAGTAAAAAGTGTACCCTCCTCCCAAATAAAAGGTTTTCACAAGGGTGAATGGAATAGGAATTGTCAGCTACTACACACTTCATAAACTCAAAACCACAATGTATAACACCACTATAGTCTACATAAAGTTGTGAAATTGACCTTTTGGGTACAGAACTATATTTTCTCTGTCATGCATGACCAAGACCTACAATTTATAACACCTAGAAAGTTGGATCTACAGAATCTATTGCAACACAGATGCAGAAAAGCCATTGATAATGGCTTCAAGTCTTCAGGAGGTGAGACTTCTCTAAGTACATAAATATGACCCAAAGAAAGCCAAAGTCTCCAAAACATGGGGCTTACATCTTTGCCATTGCAGAGACATGTATGAGGGCCCCTGACTGTGTCAAGTAAGAGAAACAGACATGACTTATGGTGGTTTGAGAAACAATAATATTTTTATATTACTGAGTCTAGAGTAGCTTTATGTGGCACTAAATTAATTCTATTCTACTAGAAGAACTAAGGGGATCTTCAGGGTAAAGATCAAATTCCAATGTCTTCTGGAAAAAGACCAAGATTAAAAAAACACACAAAGCAATCATTAAAAAATCAGAGCAAAAGCAGACCAAAATGAAAACAAACTCCCTCCCTGCCAAAGTCCTTTTAAAATTTTAGTTTGATCAATTTTATGATTAAACCACCTTTCTTTCTCAAAAAACCCTGGCTTATATTCAAGATCAGAGGTTGGCAAATATTTCTACAAAGGAAGACAGTCACCAGGTTAGGCTTTGCAGTTCTATGGGTTCTGTTGCAGTTATTCAACATCACTACTAATAGTGTGGCAGCAGACATAGATATTACATAAACAAGCATGTAAGCTGTGTTCCAGTAGCCGTATTTTCAGAAACAGGCAGAGAGCTGGGCTTGACTCAGGGGCCACATATATCCCCACTCACTTTCCAAACACCTGCCATGTACTGCTTGCACATAAGCTTCTGACAATCATTGCTCCTTTGCCCAATCTATCCCTAATCACTATCCTGGCCCAGCCTTGCCTTTTTGGAGCTTCTTGAGGCAATCTATTTGCTTTCTATGATTCCACTAGCTATTCACAAATACTTTTGACTTTTTTTCATTGGAGTCTGAACTTTTGGGCCACCTTAACCAACATCACAACTCTGAACTTCAACCTTTATTCCTTCAGTTAAGTTGCCCTGGTCTGTGCTAGTTTTCCATACCTGTGATGTATCTTTTCCATTTAAATGGAGGGATCAAAACAGGAGAGTAAGTGATATAATTTGAGGAACACAGATTTAAATTCTAGTTCTTCCATTTATCAGCTATGGCTCATTTCTGGCTATGACTCAGTCTTGCATCTGTGTAGTGGAGCTAATAATACCTCAGAGATTTGTTGTGAGGATGAAAGAGGGAGATGTTTGTCAGGAAAATTTTATTATTCCTGACCAGATGCTTAAGTAATCAATGAAAAGCTTCTTTCACTAGTAACAATAACATAGGTAAGGATGGAAATAGGGATAGAAAATTAACAAATTAGAATTTATTGTTCTGTTGTAGGACCATATCTTATATAGATATGAGCACTGGAGTGATACTACAGCATATAGGAAATTTGCCTTGTATGCAGTTGATTGGGGTTCAATCTACAGCATGCAATATGGTCCCAAGAGCCATCCAGGAGTAATACCTGAGGGTGGAGCCAGGAGTAACCCTGAGCACCACAAAGATATGACTCAAAAACAAAAACAAAGAGTACATAGTAGGTAAGGCATGATAAGTAAGAATGAGACTTGCTTTCTATATCTCTTATATTAACAAAATATAAATATATGTATACACATATATACACATAATCAAGTATGTCAGCATAGAAATCATTTGAAGGCCTAAAATCATTTCATTAATAAAAGATAAATCAAATCACAACAGCAATAAATTCATAATCAAAATACAATATTTGTAGCCTTCTGACAAATATATTTTGAATACATACCTTTCTACCTAGACTTTCAGAGTTAAGGGTTTTTCTCTATTTGAATCTATTTTTCACTTAGATTGACAATTCCTATAGATACTGACTTTCCCTTATACCTTGTAGGCTTGTACTACTCAGCAATATGTAACCGGATTCTGGGCATGGTCTCCCCAAACCTGGATCCTTTGAAGTCTTTATCATTTCCCCTGAAAGGTCTGCCATGTTAGTTAATGGGAGTCCATCATCAAACAGCTAACACATGTTGACTATTATTTTTTTCCCCCAGACTATCTGGTGTACTTTGTAGAAACCTTTTCTAATTAAAGGAATTTGGGTCTTAGTTTGTTTCTGCCCTTCCTGGCGCTTATAAACATAGGCAATAACCTCTCTCTCCTCCTATTCTGCAAAACCAAGAGTTTGAATTAAATAATCACGGAGGCTTGCTTAGCTTTAAATCTCAGTGGAATTCCATCACTAGGGTCACATTTACAAATAACTCAGTACAACTGACCCATTGTAATAACATTGAAATCTTTAAAAAAAATGCAACAAGAGAACATGTGCTTTTAAAATGCTTTTTAAAATTGTTTTGAGGGAAAATTATGAACAATTTTGTAACCATGGTGCTTAAAAATAAGTACTAAAATATTTCTAGAGTGTTAGATCCTAGGGTATAGCTTGGATCTAGTCTTAAGATACTTGGGCTTTTAGAAAGACTTTTAAACAGTTTTTATCCATTATCTTACAGAACACTCCTAATTGGTAAGACTTTATAAGCAATTTTTGAGATTACTCATTTAGAACATTAATTTATGTGTAAGAATTGAGTGTTTTGAGACCACTTCCATCTGGCACCCAATCAAACTAAATGAAAATGTCCTACTTTTATATAATGGGAAACACATAATTTTTAAAGTCTAGAGTGAGTAAGTTCAAGCTTTGTGAGACAAAGATCCAAGCTTTAAGCTCTTTTTTTGAAACATGTTCATACATGGGATCCCAAATTGCCATTCTGGCGAGTGGGCGTAAACATGCTAAAACACCACACATGCACAGTAAACACTGGCAATAAAAAAAAGTGGACTAGATAGTAAGCAAAGCTGACAAAATTTCAGGTACAGAAAAAGAACATGAATGTCCATGTAATATGCCAGTGAAGTCATGAGACAAGAGACAAAGATGAAAAAGATCAAAATAGTAAGGAAAAGCAACTACCCACCACTGACTAGATGATCACATGGATTGACTAAAAAAAGCTTTCATGACAGGTTACAAGAAAACTGGCATACAAGCTGCAGTCCTACAAAAAATAATTTACAAAATAAGACCTGTACGAGGGCCCCAATTTCCCGGAGGATTATCAAGAGTGAGGGTCTAAGAGGTTCAAATCTATGCTAACAGGTAACAACAAATCAACAAATAAGAAATGGCAAATAAAAAACAAAACCCTATGGCAAACATAAAGTTGGTGAGTGGTACTCACTCTACCAAATCATTTAATTCATGCTGCAGTGAAAGGCTGAATTTGTGAGCAACATGATTACTCAAGAGCAGGTTCCAAAGCAGCAACCTGAATTCAAATGATCTTCCTGGAAACATCCCAAAGTATCTAAAATAAGGGTTTACTCATGCTGCTGATAGATTTCACAAAGGGAAAAAGAGTGGGAGGGGAAGTTAAGAAGAACCAACCTGGTATCTGAAGTCAGAGAACCAAGTCCTTAATCCAGGGGTTGAATATCAGTGAAGATATTAGTCCCCTTCACTGTAAGTGTGACAATTATTGATCATGCTCTTGTGTGTCTGTTTATTTTGTTTGTTTGCTTTGGGCCACACTCAATAGTACTCAGGGGTTATTCCTGGCTCTGTACTCACAATCATTCCTGGCAGGCTCAAGGGACCATATGGGATCTGGGGTTTGAACCAGGGTTGACTGTGTGTAAAGCAAGGGCCATCCTTGTACTATCTCTACAGCTCCAGATTATTGATCTTGTGAGGCTTTCAGGACTTGACTCTGGGGTCTTGGAATTAACAACTCCTTACATCAATGGGGATGGAGTTAGCTTAACATTTCCAGGTGTACATTCTCTTGCTTGGACATTGATTAAGAAAGCATAAATCTAAATGATTTCCTAAGGATTGGCCTTGCAGATGTAGGTGTCATATACATTGGGCTCATTCATCTTGAGAGCAAGTGTTGAGATTCTATGTGGTAGACCTACACTAGACCTAGGATTTTTTTTAGTCTATCAGACTCACATGCTGTGGCATGGCAGCACCTAAAAAACAGGAAGTCATATGGGAACTGTGTTCCCTTGTTTTCATGGAATTGGTGGCCCAGCCAGTACTCTCAATCTCTTTTCTAAAAAACCTGGGCTTTGCTGTAATTCTGAACTGAAGGAATCTATCAGTGACTTGGTTTGGTGAGTGAACATCACCACCTCCCAGTGCATATAAAGCTTTGCTCCATCTTAGCTAAAGGGCTACTATCCTGTGAAAGGGGGTTCCTTGACCCATCCTTGCTGAGATTTCCCCTTATTCCAGCCAAATAAGAGAGACAGGTTGGGGAATATAGTCTAGGGACACAGAAATACAATGCAAAAAATGCTCCCTTCACTCCTATGTTCATTGCAATAGTCAAAGACTGGGAAAAAAACCGCAAGTACTTGAGAACAGATGAGTGGATAAAGAAACTGTGGTGCATCTACACAATAGAGTACTATGCAGCTGTCAGGAAAAATGAAGCCATAAAATTTTCTTTTACATGAATGGATATGGAAAGTAATATGCTAAGCAAAATGAGTCAGAGGGGAGGGAGACATAGAATAATCACACTCATTTGTGAGATATAAGAAAATGATAGTATAGCAATGCTATCCAAAAACAATAGAGATAAGGGCCAGGAGGAAGCTTGCCAAAATAGTGAGGGAGGGCAGTTAGGGCAGGGAAGCTACTACTATGACAATGGTAGTTGGAAATGATCACTCTGAACAAGAACTGGTGCTGAAAGAAGATACAGTGATATGCATGATACCCCTTCAGTAAGAATATTGCAAAACACAGCGACTAAAAGGAAAAAAGGGAGTGAGGGAAAAGGGATGGAGGGAGAAGAGAGAGCGTGAGAGGGAAGAAAAATGTCTGCCACAGAAGCAGAAAATGTTCACTTGTGGAGGGTATAGTACATTGTACAACTCAATCATGAATAACTTTGTAACTGTGTATCTCACAGTGATTCAATTAAAGAATTTATAAATTTAAAAAAAGAGTGAGATCAGTTGGCTACTGAGGATGGGAGTGCTGAGCACAGATCAAAATATTATATATTCTCTGAGCAACGAAACATGCTTTTTCACACATACCCACCTTCACGAAGGCAGAACAGGGAAACTGAGGCTCCTATTTAAGAGGGCCAGTGGTTTTAGTTTTCTTCCAAAGAATTTACTCAGTGGAACCACCTTACAGCCAGGCAGCCCTATGGGTCATCCCATCTGTCTTTCACCCATAAAAAGAGGATCATGTGGAGGGAAGGGGCAACCACGATTTGATATCCAACAGCGGCCAGTGACCCACATGGATTTAGCACAGCGATAGACATTTTCAGAAAGGCTCAGCAGAGGCAAGTGACTCAACACACTCCTTTCAACAGTCTCCAGGCTGTGCTGAGAGCCTCCCAGCAAGATCACTCACAATGGCATTCATGCGACCATCCACTCCCATTTCGAGTATCAGAGCCCACCCTCCTTCTCTGACATGGCTGATGAGCTGATACTACATAAACATTGTTAAAGCTACAATCCCTTGCTATGGGAATTCACTTAACTTTAACATGATTTATGGCTCTGTCAATAGGGGAGGTGAATGCCCTGCACTGATGCTTACATGCATGGGAGGTTCTACTTATAATAAACAACTGTGCATGCATATGTGTTAGAAGAGAAGACGGCACATGAAAGGGAAAGACAAGTTCCATTTTTACTATTTTTTAGATATTCTACTCTCTCAGGGAAGGAGCAGTAATGCAGTAGTAGGGCATTTGACTTGCATGCAGCTGACCCCAGGATGAATCTTGATTCGATCCCTGGCATCCCATATGGTCCAGGAGCGATTTCTGAGCGCACAGCCAGGAGTAACCCCTGAGCGTCACCAGGTATGACCCCAAAACCAAACCAAACCAAACAAAACAAAAATTCTACTCTGAAAAAAAAACATCAAATGAAGAGGGAAGAGTCTAACCATGGATTTAATGTGATATGAAGTGATACTAGAAACATAGAACTTCCAGAGATGTATCTGATGAGGGGATATGAGATACAAATTTAAACACTGAGATTTCAAAGAACCCTGGCTCAAACTACCGACTTAGACTTTGTCTATATTGGGGCTGGAGAGATAGCACAACAGTAGGGCGTTTGCCTTACTCGTGTTAACCAGAGATGAACCTAGATTTGATCATCAGCATCCCATATGGTCCCTGAGCCTTTCTCCTGGCTCGATTTCTGGGTGCAGACAGGAGTAACCCCTGAACGCTGCCAGGTGTGCCCCCCCCAAAAAAAAACCCAACAAAACCAAAGACTTTGTTTATATACATAGATTGTGTGTGTGTGTGTGGGGGGGAAAGGCACACAAAGAGAGGTGGAGAAAGGGTCTTTCTTCATTGGATCCATTGTATAGGAAGGGAGAAAGGAATGGAATGGAGAACAGCTTTTTGAGTCAAGACTTGATCCTAGGGCCCCATGATAAGCTCCATGTTCTTTCTTCTCCCTGGCATTTACCCTGGGAGAATTTTGCCTCTTTAATGTATTAAGGGGCAATTGGTCCGACTGCTTAAACCTGTGCTCCCCAGGACAGCCTATTAAATATATGACAGGATTCCTCTGCGACAGCGCTCTCCACAAGTTTGCTTTGGGGGGATGACAAATTAACCCAGCAGGGTGTCCCACACATCTATCTCAGTACAAATTATTAATGTAATAGAGCTTTTAGTTATGCATTTATCTACTCATTATTGAACAGTTCCACAAAACCAAGCTGAGCAGTCACGGCCCTTTATGAGGCCTGTTCGGTGGGTGGCCTTCCAGTTACTTTAGGATGGTTCTCCACCGAGCAGTTCCCTTGCTGACAAATTAGCTAAACAACCTTCCCCTTTAAATATTTTCCATGTCACAGTGAAACTCTTTACAATACAATAAAGGTACAGTTTTAATTACACGCTTCCTGACTTTTGTTTAGTTGTAGTTTTAAAACATTTGCTGGCACTGTTTTTTCCTTTGGCTGGGCAGTAATAGCGGGTTGTAAGTATCTGGCTAATGAATTTAATAATTTCCTGAACTGGGACTTAAAGGGCCTTTGCGAAAAAGCTGCTTTTCCTCTTTACTATCCAGTTACTCCAAATCCCTGGGACAATGTTTCCCATTAGGCCAGGCACCAACACTCTGACTTCCTGACCATGCTCCTCCAAGGCAGGTCTGTGAAGTCCAAGACATCTGCACTTACAAAATCCAGTCTGGATTTTCTTCCCATAGAAAGACAACACAATGTTTTGCCCAATGCCAGACTCCCAACAATAAATAAACACCTTGGGTCTGCAGACAGGTTATTTCAACACCTTGTTAGCAACAGGTACTTAATTGCTTCTCATTTTCCTGAGATGATCCATTTGCACTAAGCCAGGAGGGACAAATTTGATTCTGCTCTATGGAAAGGAGCACTAGCAAGTTCTACAATTAAAAGCTTTACTAAGAGGCAAAGATGTTTGCAGGTTCGAGACAAGAAAGGTGTTTGATATCAAACTATCACACAGGTATGGGGATATCTTCCTGGGAAGAGCGATGATTATGAAATTGATGAACCTCCAGAGTTTATATCTTCCTGAAGTTCTTTTATTGGGACATTATAATATATTATAACATTATAGCAAATATTCTATAGGAGAGGACCAGATCATTTTGAGCTCAGCATTTCTCCTAATGTCTCTTAAGATGGATGCTCTTCATTTAAACCAAATGAATATACAGTGAGTACTTACTCTGTTCAGCCTTTTTCTAAATGCTGCCAAACAGTGCATATGAATAGTATATTATTATCACGCTCAGGGGACAACAAGAACTCCCCAAATTTCTGCCTTCAGTGAAATACATGCACCTACTTATTTGGTGGGAGCTGTCCTGTTGCCAGGCCTGAGACCAAGAGACACAAAGGGGAGGAATACAGAGGAACCTGCCTTCTTGTAATAACTGTAGCCTTCATCACCACTTTCTCCTTGCTTCCTCCTGACTGCCCACTTCCAACCCTTCCTGGGGACCTCAACTTCCAGAAAGGTGATCTCAATTCTCATAATTCTCTGCAGTCTATTTTTCTTGGCAAAACTGGGAGAGACTGTTAACTTCAGACCTAAAGATATTTTCTCACTTGGAGCAGGATCCCCATTTGGGCCAGGAAGATTACAGAGTTAGAAAGGTTTACAGAGCATATAAACTTCTGACTCCCTCTCCAAACAGAAACTGGATGATTATTTGAGAACAACACAATAAATCTGGGATTAATATGGCTATTGTTTTACTATATTTGAACGCATAGTCTTAGAACCAGGCTAAATTTGCTTTGAAACTCCCTTTGTGTATAAATAATTTTTTGGATCCACGAAGAAATAGGGGTTTAGCCTCATGCTCACTTTTGTTTAGGTCTTAAATCTTTGCTATTTGTTTATCTAAAATCATGACTTGTTTGCCGTTGCTTTGTTTTGCAAGCTTAAACTAGAAAAGTAGGCTTTTGGAGAACAAGGTTAACTCTTAGGTTTATTTGAACTGACCAAGTGTCCAATGCCATGGCTCTTCTCTATTAGTATGTTCCATGTAAGTCTGTGCTATCATCTACCAGGGGGTAAAAGCACTAAGCTCAGAGTCCAAACCTCTGTGGTCAAGAATGGGGCATATCTGTGGGCAAAACTAATGAATAGTCCCCAGATACTATGGAAGTCTGCATGCTAATTTTAATATTGAGAAAAGCCAAATAGGTCTCAAAACTTGTTTTATAAGGCAAATCTTACCAAACAGCAACTCTAAATTTAACAGTAGCAAGAATTCATGGGCTAATAAAAAAAAAAGGTCAAGTGAGTTGCTTATGGCTGTTATTAAAACAAAAACAAAAATTCAAAAAGAAAAACAGAGCCCACATTGGGAAAACATGACTTGTGTCATGCTTATCGAAAGATCTAAATGACTATGTTACGACTTTGACAAGTAAAAAAAATGTGAAACCAAGAAAAATGTCTGAGGAAGCCCAGCTAGTTTCTGCCAGTAGTAGAGAATAAAGGACCCCAAGGGATGAGGTGGAAGGGAGAACCAATCTTTGCTTTCTTTGGCTTTTGCCTGCTCAAATTTCTTACCTGAAAGAGCAAAGTAAAAAATGCTGCCAACTGCTAGCCAGCCAGGGTTCCCTCAGTTAAAATCCTCCAAGTCACAATTTTAGATTGAAGGACACAATTTTGGCTCAGTGAAAATTCTAGATTTCTCAAGGGTCAAGTGACAAAATTCTGCCAAATTCTTTGTTAAGATTCCATGGCTGGTAGGTATACAGGAACCTTTTCTTTCCTTTTTGCCTGGGATGCAGAGGAGAGGCAGGTGAACAGTGGTGGGGTAATGACCAGAGAGCATAGTTCAGAGAGAAAAAAATATGCTAGCATAGATCAGAGGAGAAATCCTACTGATACCAGGGTACGCCCTACTGATACCAGGGTACTCCCTAATGAATCTTAGAGAACACATGTGTTTTCATATGAGGAAAAAAAAGATGATTTTCTTAGTGCAATTTTTTTTTGCAACCACATACATTCTTAGCTGAGAGAGAATGAATTGGAGCATAGAATTCCCAGAGCAGGAGCCAGAGATTTACAGCACGTGAGGCACTTGCCTTGCATGCAGCCTACCCAAGTTCAATCCCAGGCACTCCATATTGTTCTCCAAGATGGCCAGGAGTGTTCCTTTACTAGGCAAAAAAGACAGGAGTAAACCCTGAGCACTACTAGGTATGGCCCAAAAATATAATTCTCAGAGAACCAGTATGAAATGAGATCATTTTCTAGAAAAAAAATGAACGTAAATGGGGCCGGAGAGATAGTATGGAGGTAGGGCATTTGCCTTGCGTGCAGAAGGATGGTATTTCAAATCCCGGCATCCCATATGGTTCCTCGAGCCTGCCAGGAGAGATTTCTGAGCATAGAGCCAGGAGTAACTCCTGAGCGCTGCCGGGTTGTTGTATTACATAATTAACGATGGGGCTGGATGGCGATGGATGGAGGTCTACACCGGGTGTGACCCAAAAGCCAAAAAAAAAAAAAATACATGTAAGTACTTGTTTGTTAATGGTTTTCTCCCTCTGACTCCTGATATGAACTCGGCAGCCTTCCAGACACTGCCATCCCCCAATTCCTCCTCTCTAAATTTTTGAAGCACAAAGCTGACTTCCTTTGCAGAGCATTTTAATCATCACTGTTTTGTTGTTTTGAAAATAGCAAAAACTTTAGACAGAGCTATAAGTTTCAAGAAGAGAAGACACACTAAACCATCACTGATTCTTGTTCCAGATAACTCTCGAGAGGAACAAAGGCCTTTAAATCATCAAACTCACAACTTGAAAAGGCACAGGAAGAATACAGATTTTTTTTTCAATTATCATCAGATAAATTCTCATGATTAAATACTTTATTACAGTTGAAAATTTAAGTACTGTTTAAAGAAACAAAACCTTTCAAAGTCCAATCTTTCCGAGCGTAAAGTGCACCATAATTGTCCTCATACATAATGATGTACAAATGCTTTAGAGATACTTAATATCTGCTCTGCTCTCCAGGATATTCCAAAATACTTTAACCTCTTTACCTAATTTTATCTACATAGGTGGCAAGATTTTCTTTGGCTGAAAGGTCATGAATGCTTCTCACTTTGGACACTTCTTTTAAAAATTATTCTTGCAAGAAATATTACTCATGTACCACCTTTGGTTCTTCTGAAGCACTAAGGTTCTATCAATTTTGAGGGGCTGAATGTCTTTTGTATACTCTAAATGTAATCCGAGAGTTCCTAAAATTCATCAAACCAATATTCGATCAGAAAATCCTCTATGCAAGGCATGAGGCAGGTACCAAAGAGCATCTGAGATCACTCCTGCCATTGTTTTCTTTGGGGAGGATGGTGTGACATGAACATTAGCAAATGAGTAGAGGGCTATCAGGTGTGAAAGGTGCCAGGGGTGTAAGGAATGTTAGCAGAGGAAAGATCAGCCTGGAAGGACCCAAGGAGATGCCAGATAGATTAGGCATGTTTGAGGGCCTCAAGACAGGTCAGATGTGGCCAGGTAAAAGTCACAAGGATTTCTAAAGCCCAGATAAGAATAGTGATTGGCTGTTGCCATAGACTAAGTACATATTCTCGCTTGGTACTGTGCATGTGGTTATAAAGATGTGATTTTATTCATTTCCCCTGTGGGGCAGCTGTGAGTTTTATTCATTTGACCTCCAACTCAAAGACCAGCACCTGTGACTCAGAGACATAAAGCCAAGTATCCAGTTGGCACAGCTGGTGAGAGGAAGTGCCAGGTCTGTACTTACAGCACCATGAGGCTATCCCCTCCCTCTCACATCCTATTTAACTTTTCTCCTGCCTTTGCTTTGCAATGTTCAAAGGGAGGTTTCCTTCATAAAAGGTTGCCATCATCATCATCATCATCATCATCATCATCATCATCATTGTCATCATCATTTTGGAGCTACACCTAGGCTTACTTCTAACTCAACGCTTAGGGATCACTCCTGATGGGACTCAGGGGACCATACGCGGTGGTGAGGATGGAGCCCAGGTTGGCTGTGTGCAAGGCAATGCTCTATTTGCTATAGCATAGCTCTGGCTCAGAGAACATTGAAATATAGTTTATGTTTTTGAGTTTGAACAGGATCATTGTCAAGTGCAGTGACCCTGCTTTGTTGTGGTTCTGGTTCAAGTTATCCCTCTAGACAGGGTGTGAACTGTGTATTATAGCTGATGCTCTTGAACTGGTATTTGTCCAACCAAGGTATTGTCAATAGAAAATTTAAAGGAAGTTTCAAGAAGCTCTTAAGAGTCTCACTACCAGGTAATATTCAGGAATGACTATGTCACATCACCCCAAATAGCAAACAACCCCTTTACCACCCCACTCCCCTAGAATCCCAGGAATCTGACAAAGGTCACACTCCTATCTTCTTTCACTTCTTTGGAAGTCTTGGTTTACAGCTTCGGATTGTAGCAACTCTACACAGTCAAAGGAACTGAGAGACTAAAATTTCCATCGGGGGTACCTGTCACCACACGGGAATCCTCAAAACTCTCCCCATTAAAATCCAGCCTTATCTCCCTAAGCTATCAACCCATAGTTGTGGATGTGATCACAATACCCAACTGGGATGGAGAAAGCTAATGATTACCTGCCACAGATATTTCTTAGATAACAAGAGGTTGCATACCAACCTTAAAAATAAATCTTAGCCAAATAACATCTTATGTTAGCCTCTCGCAGCTCTATGATTCTTACCACAAAGATGCCACTGAAGAGTTTCATCTCAACTATCCAATTCCCTTCACCAGACCACTAAGGGGGGCAGTTTGCGCGGTTAGAGTGGGTACCTGAGTAGATTTTCCAGAAAGGAGAACCGAGGATGCTGGGAACCATCTTGAACTCTGGTGAAAACAAAGAATCTTTGGTATTCCATAGTTCTTAAACCGGGCATCTTTCTCTTCCTCAAAAACATTTTCATGAATATGAATAGATCAAAACTCATGTAAACTAAGGTAGTCTTATTCTAGTTCAACCCAGTAATGGTACCTTTGGTGAATTCACTTAATTAGAGAAGTTCCCAATCATGGCACCCAGGGATAAATGCTAAAGTCAGTTCTCTATTTCTAGGACTACAGTTTTCAGGCAAGATAAGTGAAAGGTACTTTTAATAGGTACAGACTGAATTTTGATACAAACAGATTTGTGTTCTTTAATGTGTCCTTACAAAAAGTGCAATTACTTTAACAGAATATGAGTTTGGAAGAAAAAAATTCCTGCTACAATAGAATTGATTCAGTTCAACTGGTGAAATCTCAAAAAAACAAAAAACAACTTAAACACCAAAAACCCAAGGGCCAGAGACGAGGCAAAGAAGCAGCTTATCCAGCTGACCTAACTGTTAGCACAATTTCTTCTCAATCCTTATTGCCTTGCTACCATGATCTCTCCTTTGACTGGAATGCCTGCACTTGTGTAAGCATCTTCTGCGTTTGATTTCAACAGTATCTATTGTAGGGGTCTATTTATTTGAAGCAACATGACACAGAGTGATAGCAGGTTTCATATTATCTTCTAGAAGTTTGTTTCCTCTTGTTTTTCTCTTACACTAGATTTTATGCTCTGTGAGGACAGAAACCCCAGGGCCTGCACTATGACAGGCATGCCATAAAACCTCATCCAATGAATGGGTAGGCCAGTATCCATATTACCTTCCTTTGTGCATCTGCATATTTCTGCTTTTAAGATTCATGTCACATTGACTTATGTATTAATCTGCCCACAATAAAAATGAGAACTATTGTGTGCCTTATCTCCCCGAGGTTAAAAAAATGACTAAAAGGGTTTCATTTTTTATTTTTCACCACATTTTAGATGCTTAATGACTGCTAGCTATGAGAATATTCTAATATTACTCCACTCGAAGACTCTCATTTGGAATTGTATAACCCACTTTAGATGCAATGCTTTCAAAATTAGAAATAGATAATATATGAATATATATAAAATAATATACAATACACACATATACATATGCATATGTTATCTCTGATTATACCACACACCTATACATAAACTGAAATAATATGGGCACTTGAGAAGGAGCCACTAATGATGATGAGAAAGTTAAAGAAGAAGTTAACATGATCATGGATAAAGAAATGATTTCACACCATAGTCAGAAGCTTGGCTTTTTTCAATGGAATTATATTGGACAGTCTTCTCAACCATCACATTTCCCTGATATCTGCAGAGAATCTTCCTAAAGGGATTCCAATTTGTGGTACTAACGTTGAGACTATGCAAAACATATTTGTTTCCCCAGGCATATGTCAAAACAAATGAGCGACCATATCCTTCTAGGATGTTTTATGAGACCAGATGGGAGGTCACAGGGCATACCTAGGCAGAACTCTGATGGAAGAAAGCAAGCACGATTATGGGCCTATGTCCTCCAACTAATAAATGTTTTCATCTCACAGGAAGATCGAATTAAGTGATTTGCTGACATTCTCTGGAGGTGAGGGGTTTAAAGCTTGTCTTTAATATGAAATACAAATAATATTTCTTGCGGACACATTTTAATAATAAACTTAAAAGCACAAGAGACAAAAATAATGAAAACATTACAATGAAAACCAAATTATCTACCACTTCAAAAGGAGAGACAGGAGATGGCTCATCAACGTTGTGAGCATCTCAATTCAGAAGTCAGAGTCCATGGAAAGGGACTCAGAAGGGATGACAGATGGAAGAGTTTTTCCTTGAACACAGGTAAATGCTTCTATGGAAATAACCTCACCTAACATGCACAGGGAGACACACATACACATCCTTCTCATGCAATCTCTAAGACAAGTTTGATCTCTGTTCAACACAAATCCTTGCCTCCATTTCTGCATCATTTCCAGGTTTAGGCTCTTTCATCTCTTTAAGGTTAGGGCCAGGGTTTGATGCTAAATTACTCAGAATCCCAATATTTCAAATAGTCCCCCAAGATAGGAAGATTCAGTACTTAAGGAGCTACTACACAGGGGTGTCCTTGTTGCCTTATACTTTGTACTCTGTTTCCCAGGTCTAAATAACTGAGCACCTGCTTCCCCAAGAATCCCCTGGGACAGCTCACCTCGGGGTCCTGTGATGACTGGTCGGTGGTGCTGGGTGAAGGCTGTTCCCAGGGAGGAGGTCTGCGAAGGGGAGGGGCTGCTGAAACCCGACTTCTCCGACTTCTTCAGTGTGGTGGGAGATGGCATTCCTGGCAAAAAGGATGGACTGGTAAGCACACATTCACTCATGCAATGACCCACTGCTTGCTTACATGTAAGCTCAAGATGATGCTTTAAGAATCAAGGGAGAAAACCCTACTGGTGAATGAGAAATGCATTCTGAATTTCTTTGAGTTTGTCACAGGAACAAATAAGTGATAGATCAACATATTTTTCTAAATCATGATCCATGGGGGTAAAGGGGTTAATGATCTCTGCTCAGAGAGTATCCAAGTTTCTCTTCAAAGTTCATCCATGTGCCTGCAGTCTCTGGGATTCCTCAGAATGGCGTCACTGGACACATAAAGGAGCCTTGCCTGCTACTATTTTATTCTATCAACTACCTGATGGTGGCATCGAACATTTTCTTTGCATTTTAAATAAATTGAGCTATTTTAACAGTAAAAAAAAACAAACCTTCAACAATTGCAGTTCAGTTACTCAGCTGATGAATAATTCATCATAGTATAAAAGGAGAGAAAAGGCTTAAAAAAACTTAAATGCCCAAACATTAGGGATTGGCTAAATAAATACGGTATAACCAATGCAAATAGTATCGTCAGAGTAATGACATGGAAAGATATTTGTAATATACTTATAATTTTTAAAAAGCAATTATAATACAGATAGGATATTAGAAGAATGACATTTAGAAATCCATTTCTATGGACACACACTCGAAGAAAATTTGCATGAACTCATAACAGTAGTTTCTCCAGTAAATTTGGGTGATTGCCTTGGCCCTTTCTGCTTATTTGTCTTTTCTATGATCAACATATATTACTTTTGTGTTAAGAAAATATAATAACATCTTTTAAAAAAAATTTTGGGCCATACCTCATGGAGCTTAGGGCTTACTCTTAGCTCTGTGCTCAGGAATCATTCCTAGCAGGGCTTCAAGGACTATCTGAGATGCCAGGGATTGAAAGAGGTTAGGCAGCATGCAAGACAAGCTCTCTACCCACTGTATTATCACTTCAGAATCTAATAAAAGCTTTTAAAAAAGAAAAACTTCAAGGTATGACCAGAGCAATAATAAGAGCATTTGCCTTGCAAGCAGCTGACCCAAATTTGATCTCTGGGATCCCATAGGGTACCCAAAGACTGCCAGGAGTTATTTTTGAGTTCTGAGCCTGGAGTAACCCCTTGAGCACCACACAGCATGGCCCAAAATCTATCCCCCCAAAAAAATTTTGAAGAAAAATACAAAAAAATCTAGAGCTTCTAGGGTTTTCAGAGCATTTCCAGCATAGGGAATACCTTGGAAAGGAAACACTGTGAAAATAGTCCCTGATGACTAGATTTGCAATGCTTTCTGCGACCATGTTAACATACATAACTGGAATCATCTATCAGTTTGGGTAGGCGCCAATGCAAACAGGGAAAACCTCGATATAAAAATAAAGGAAATGACTCCTAGTCATTAAGACTCTTAGTCTTAATATTACAGACATATATGGTATTTCTGAAGTTTACAACACTACATTAGACTGCTTTTGTGTTCAAAAAATCCAGTCTCAGTTTACTTGTACACATCTACATGTGTTGTGTTCAGCTTATGACCAGATAATCATTTTGTTAAACTAGAAAAGGAACAATAACAGTATTAGCATAAAGTAGGGGCTGGAGTGGTAGTACAGCAGTAGGGCACTTGCTTGCATGCAGCTAACCCAGGACAGACCTGGGTTCAATCCCCGGCATTCCATATGGTCCCCCGAGCCAGGAATGATTTCTAAGCAGAGCCAGGAGTAGTCCCCGAGTGCCACCAGATGTGGTCTCCCCCCCAAAAAAAAACCATGCAATAGGTGTGAGATTGCTAAGTACCACACATTATGCAAGCACTTTATAGGTATAGCTCTGTTGTGAAATTTAGTTAGTTTGGCCTTTATCTAAATATCTCCTTGTTATTTCTGATCACAGATTTCCTCGGTGAGACATTATCACACAACCTTCAAGTGTGACTACAGATTCTCCAAGGACAGAAATCACGTATGCTTTGCTCACCTCTAATTTCAGAATTTCTATAACCAAAGGACTGGAACACGCCAAAGAGGCCAAAAAGAAAATGTTTCAACTACCTATACAGGTGACTTTTATCTGTGACATTACCAACAGATGCTTGGACATATGAAAAATGAGGCAAAGAAAGTTTCTGACTCAAGAAAAAAACAAGTTATAAATTAGTAAGCACATTTGTATTCAGACATAAAGTGGCATGACACACATTGGCTTGACAGATCTAGATCAGGCTCTTTCTAGATCAATTTTCATGTGATCTGAATTAAAAGCAAAGCTATATTTGGCTGCAACATGTATCAGTAACTAGAGTCCTACTATACCAAAGACTTCTTATGATCAGGGAAGACTGGGGTTTTTGTTAGTTTCTGCTTTTGTGGGGAAAGGGAACACCCAGAGATGCTCAGGGGGAACTGTCTGGGATGCCAAATTATAAAGCAAGTACCCTACCTGCTATGCTATCTCTCTAGTCCGAAGACTGAAGTTTTGGGTCAACATAGATTATAGGTACCCTAATAATGCATAGTAAAATCATATAAATACATAGGAGTTTTCAAAATTTCAAAATGTAAGAAATAAAAATGTTCCCAAACATATCCAACTCTCCCAAAAATTCATTGAAATACTCCCATTGCAAACCAATTTTTAGGCTGCCAATCTGTCTACTGATTTAAATTGTCAAATGCCTGGATTATGTGTCACGAAACAGAAATAGGGAAGGAAATAAAAATGTCAAAACTCTTAAGATGGCAGAATTTTATTTTTCCCAGACAATGGAGTCACTGATGAAATGCAGGATTTGAAATAACCTTATCACAGAAAGTAAGGGGCTAGACTCAAGTACAAGTTATCATTTCTTTGAAAAGTTCATGTTTTCCAATGCATATCACTCTAACTACTGCAGAAGTTTTGACATGATTTATAGACACTATTTGTCTTCTAAAAGAATAAAGAAGAATATATACAATGTGGGCAATAAAGAGCTTAAAGAATGATCAAGTTGGTAAGTGGGCTCAAAACCAGCAAAACTGAAATCCTCTTTCAAAGGGTTAAAGAGAGAAGAAATTCTGTCTCCATGCAAGAACAAGCCACACTATGTATAATCTTCTAAATTTATCACAGTCAAGTAATATGAACCCTGAGGCTGTCATGAGTCTCAAAATTACTTTGTGTTTTCAATTTTTAAAGACTAGTATTGAGCATACTTCCTTATTATATACTTTAATATTTTCTCCATATGCATAATGTATGTTTTGGTTAATTTGCTACGTATACTTAATTGACCAGATGAAGTTTAAAATGCTGGTGAGCTGCTTTGTGTTAAAAGCAAAAGTACATTAATCTTGGCTTTATTTTTGAGACCAAATTTGGTTTTTGTATGTTACGTTAAAAATAAACTCCTTGCTAAAATTTCCTTTAGCAATTAGCTATGCATAATGTTACACAATCACTACACAGAGACTAATGACTGACTGGCTTTCTTTTAATTAATCAAGACTTCAATATTCATGTCTGTTTTAGAAATATCAAATTAATTTTTTTCAATTCTAAAAAGATTATAAAGAGGTGAAAAAAACAAAGTATTACTTCAAAGCTATTTTTAATATCTAAAAAAATAAAGAATTTTATAGAATGACCTGAAATTTTGCAGTTTAGTTTCCATGGAATATTTATTTTTGAAACTTGCTATTAAAAAAAAAATCCAGTAGTGGGGCCGGAGTAATAGCATAGTGGGAAGGGTGTTTGCCTTGCATGTGGATGACCCAGGTTCTATCACCAGCATTTCATATGGTTCATGGAACCTGCCAGAAGTGAGTAACCCCAGAGAGTCACTAGGTATAGCCCCAAAGCAAAAGCAAATAAGCAAACAAATCTAGTAGTGGCACAAAGGAGATGGCTTAAAAGGCTGGAGTGCATGCTTTGCATGTAGGAGTCCCAGATTTGATCCCAGAATCCAATGGTCCTCTGGGATCAAATCCACTGGGAAAGCAGCCTTCAAGAATGGCTAGTGTGGCTCAGATACCTAAATCTAAAGGTAGAAAACAAAATAAAAGGAGCATTTTGTCTTGTGACTGGGCTTTTCACCCTGTAGTTTTCTCTGTTTTTCTCTTCTTTACGATGTTCCTGAGCTACCCGGGTTAGTCCAATATTCAGCAGACAAACACCGTCAAATACAGAGTTCTTATTATCCAGTGATGTGATTCCTTGAAGGAGCTATGAGTGAGAAATCCAATAGGAGAGCCGGAAGTGCAGGCCAAACATAGTATTCACATTGGCTTTGCAGGAGTCATCATTCATAATAGTGACAGATTTCTAAGATGGCCTCAAGATTTCCAGCCCTTGGGGTACATACCTATTATGACTCTCCTTTCCTTGAATGTGCTTTTGAATGTTATTCTTGTAATTAGGTTGTTATAGGTGAAGGGGCTTTTGCAGATTTAATTAAAGTCCCTAACTCAGGTGACTATGAATTAATTGGAGGGTTATTATCCTGAATAGTCCTGACCCTAATCAGACAAGTCATTTAAAAGGGGGAATAGAAGTCAGCGATTCTACTTCTGGCTTTGAAAAAGGTAAGTTAGAATGGGGTAAAATTGCCACATGGAAGAGGACCAATGAGACAAGGAACAAGGCCTCTCATAACTAAGTGGGACCAAGCTAATACCCAGTTTTAAGAAAGCTGAGACCTAACCATCAATTTTGTTTAAGAGTCGCACATGGCAGTTGTCAGAGTATACTCTTGGAGGTTCTCAGGGGATCATATATGAGGGAGGTAAGGACTGAACTCTGATGGACTGCATGTAAAGCAAATGTTTTACTCACTGTACTATCATTCTGTCTCAGACCATCAAATTTTCAAGAAAAAAGAGGAACAGCAAGAGCCAGAGAGATAGCCTGGAGGTGGAGCGTTTGCTTTGCATGCAGGACAGTGGTTTGAATTCCGGCATCCCATATGGTCCCCTAGCCTTCCTGGAGTGATTTCTGAGTGTAGAACCAGGAGTAACCCCTGAGTGTTGCTGGGTGTAACCCAAAAAGAAAAGAAAAAGAAAAAAGAAAAAAAGAGGTATAGCACAATCATAAAAAAAAGAAAAATAGTCAAAATATAATGAACAAAGCAGTGATAAATCATGTAGTCAGTAATTATTTTAAATACAAACAGACTAAATTCTTCCCACAAAAGATATAAAGTGGCTGAGTAGATGAGGAGTAAAAAACAACAAATTAACAATAGGTTACATTATCATGATTTACAATAGCCAATAACTGGAATCAACTCAAATGTCCAGTGACAGATATGGGAAGTCAGCTTATGAGAGCATATGCATGCATAGTATGGAGTACTACTCAGCTGTAACATGACAGGATTTTGTCATGTGTGCAACCTGGATGGATCTTGAAGGAATTCTTCTAAGTGAAATAAGTAAAACCAAGAAATACAAATATCATAAGATCATACTTATCTGTGGAGGGATTTTCCCTCAAGCAAATGGAAAAAAATGAAAGAAAATAAAAACAAATTCAGATACTACAAAGAATGGTAGTAAGTAGCAAGAACAAGGGTTGGAGTTGATTAAATAAATAAAGGGGGACAGCTGCACAGTAATAGATAGAAGCTATACCAATAATCTACTCTATTATTCTATCATAATAGAAGTTATTGTGTTGATCATAGGATCTACAAAGGCTGATGTCTAAAGTTGTACACTGGCATCAGATGGACTAATGTAATGTTAGTTAAAAGTAGTAGTAATAATAAGAGAGAGCACAATCTTTAGTCCTAAAGCTTCAAGGAACAGCCAACAATCATCAGCATTTGCTGAAATATCTTTTTTTTTTTTTTTTTTTTTTTTGTGGTTTTTGGGTCACACCCGGCAGTGCTCAGGGGTTACTCCTGGCTCCATGCTCAGAAATTGCTCCCGGCAGGCACGGGGGACCATATGGGACGCTGGGATTCGAACCGATGACCTCTTGCATGAAAGGCAAACGCCTTACCTCCATGCTATCTCTCCAGCCCTTGCTGAAATATCTTAAGCTCCAGAAGAAATGTAAGCGGGGTAATATTTTTATTTTGACCTAGTGGGCTCCTGAGCAGAGGGACCAGTTAGTCCACTAGTCCCCAGACTCATGGAACCTGTGAAATTAATAAATGCATAAGTTCTATCTTGTAAGTTTTGCTGGTGATCTGTTATGTAGCAAGAGCGATCTAGCGTGTAATTCCAATATGATTCCTATAAAGGCTAGATATATATGTAATAAAGATGCCTGCTGTTCATGATTACTCTCCAGGGTGTCAAAAAGTTTCCTTTGTCTTCCACAATCCTTTCCAAAATTGTGGTTTATCCAAACCACACGTAGTCAGAGAAAATGTTAAGGCATCTTCATAGCAAGAAAGCTAAAAGTGGTCATTTCCAATGACATAAACACTTTTGAAATTTTCTGTTTCTGCAATTCTTTCAAAAAAACATCATTAATATAATCAGAGTGCATGATATAAATAAAATTCAAAAATAATTCCTGAAATTTGTTTTGGCCACATTTTACTATAGCTTGATGTCAAAGACAGTAAAAGAAAGTTAAGGGGTGAGACAATAGGAAATCGTGATTAATCTCATGATTAATCTCTCTCTTCTAACTATGAGATTTACCAAACATTCTGATCAAGAATACTAAGAGAATTAGGACACAAATACTGCTGGAATAAGATGAGTTGCACTGCTGGAAGATGCATCCTAGGGAAATATTTTTAGGAGTTGGGAGCCATAAGATGATTGGGAAGGGAGGAAAAGGGAGAAGCCACCATCAGCTATAGCTATTTCGGCGACAGTAGAACAACATCCCAGATTTCCAACAGGGAAACTCACAAGTGAGCACTTACTTTGGTGGAAGACTTATTTAAAAATTCATTGTCCTGTGAAAATTATCCCTGGTTAATGCAGCCCAGGACAGCCGGACCTTATTTCATCTGTTGAGGTGTTTGGATGATGTAATTCAAGTGGTCAGATCAGATTTAACTGGCTTCCCCCTCCCCCCTTTTTTTTCTAAGTATCAAAGTCAAGAACAGAAAGTTTCTTTCACTAATGTTTGTTTTAGTCTCCATGTGTCTGTGAGAAACTCTGGAAACAAGAAACCTCCGCACTTCGATTTTCAAATCTAATATATAAGCAGTTTAGAGAAAAACCACAAAATGCTAGCTAGCTGAGTTGTGTGTTTTTGACTTCAGATAGTTTACTGTCCAGTATTACCATTCAACTCCCAACAACCTGTCTTTTTATGGCTTTTAAGATCAACTGTTACCCCAGACCTAAAGGTTACTTGCGACAATTATCCAAGAGAGTCAGCAAGAAGCTCAAGAAATGGTGATTAAGTCTCTGCTGATTATCTAAAAAAAAAAAAATACTGAAAATCGAAGCTATGAAGTAGAGACTATAACTATATGTCATATGCTTGGTAATATTTCAAATTCTTTTTTTTAAACTTTATTTAATCACCATGGTTTACAAAACTGTTCATAATACAGTGGTTTTGGGCATTTAATGTTCCCATACCAATCCCACCACCAGTGTGACCTTGTCTCCACCATTATCCCCAGTTTCTTCCCCACCACACACACAAAAAGTGATGTCTCAAATTCTTATAGTTCATCCCAGATCACAGGATCTCTATCACTTCTAACTAGAACTCACTGTTGTAGAAACTAAATTTTAAGAGATGCCATGCAAGTTGTCCAGATTATGCTCGAATGAAGTGGTATTTGAGATCTAGGTGTCTCTGGCTGTAAATTCCTACAGTTCGTGAAACATTACGTTCTTTTGTGTACTTTGGCAATAAAATTTAAGGCAATAAGAGGCATTTAGAGTAGAAATTTCTAATTGGGTTATCTAGAGAAACATACAAATAAAGGTCACAAATGCTACCAAAGAATATGTAAAAATAAAATTAATTCTATACTAACTATACTAAATGGTTCTATTCTAGAACTATTTTCCTTCATGTACATTTTATTTGAGTGAAAATCAGTTATGATATTTTTGGAAACCATAACTATGAAAAATACTTAAGGATGGGGCCAGAGTGGTAGCACAAGCAGTAGGGCATCTGCCTTGCATGCGCTGACATAGAATGGACTGCGTTTGATACCCTGATCTTCCATAAGGTTCCCCAAGCCAGGAGCAATTTCTGAGTGCAAGCTCGTAGTAACCCCTGAGCATCACCAGGTGTGGCCAAAAAAAGAAAAAAAAAAAAAGCAAAAAATACTTAAGGCATCGCCAGTGATTCTAATTATATTTCCAAGAAACAAGTATTACATAGACTTAAAAGAAACTTAAAATTCATTGATGCTACAGTGTAAGAATAAATATGTATGTTAAACATTTATAATACAACTCTTGCCTTTTCCATGAGTTAGTTGCTTTGTCTATAAAGCCTTTTGTAAAGTAATCTCTCTATATTGAGATATAGCCTTCTTATATTCCTACTGACAGGCAGAAGAGAGCATAATTCTTTTAAGACTAATAGAAATCTTCCAAGCCTAGACTATGTTAGAATGAAATAACACCTCACTTAACCAACAGTCTAGTCTATAACATACAATTCATTAAAATTTAGTTCAAAATTGGAAATCAGGGGGAAATTGCCAAGGCACTAAAGCCAGTGTCAAAACAGATAACTAAGGATCTAAGTCAATGGAGAGTACAGTTTTTAAGAAACAAATTAAGTATTTCAAGAAAGCTGTGTGCTGAATGCACCAGAGAGATCAGATACAATCTATTCCTGCTGGATCTAGATATTTCTGGGGATCTTAAAAAAAGAGCAGCATAAGACCAGAGAGGTAGCACAGGGTATAAGGTGTCTTCCTTGTGCACTCTAGCCTAGGATGGACCACAGTTTGATCCCCTGGTGTCCCTGATGGTCCCCAAGCCAGGGATGATTTATGAGTGTATAGCCAGGAGTAACCCCTGAGCATCACTGTGTGTGCCTCCCCCCAAAAAAAAACACCCCAAAACAAACAAAAAAAAGATGAGCAGCAGGTGAGTGAGGTACAGGGATGACAGACTGCAATCATTTCCAGAATTAGTAGGGAGAGAAGCAGTAGAGAAGATGGATATAGCCAATTCTTCAATTCTGTGGGAAGCAGAGCAATAAGGCAGTAACCATAGGGAGGTGAAGGAAGCAAAGAACTGTCCAAACAGGAAAAGAGAGAACCTGACCTGTGATGGCCCAGAATGCTCTTGTTTCTCTCCCTGTACTGTTCCACCCAGATGCCTACTTTGAAGAAAATACTAACAATCCACCCATTTTACTGATACAAATCCACGCTCAGTTGGCTTAAAAGGTTGTTTTTGAATCTAAGTCAAATGCAAAGTGCTCTGGTGTTTGCTTTCTACCAGGAATCTTGGGACTCCTTGCCCCTCCTGCTGGGCTGGAGAGACATACCCTCCCATCACACCCCCAGAGACTCATAGGGTCAGCATAAGCCTCTGTGTCATCCCTCCAGTCTCTGAGAAAGTGGAGTCATCAGTTCCAGATTTTGCAAGTCATACACCACCAGCAAATTTATACTTAGACTCATCTCTTCTAGATGCAGAACTACACTGTGCACTCTAGTAGTTGTCTTACAAATAAGCCAGGACCTTTCTGGCCCCTTTCAGAAGGTCCCAGGTAAGTGGTCTCTTGATCTCTTGTAAACATTAAGTATAAGTATCTGCTGTCATGAGTTATGCTATGAAAAAACCAACTCCAAGTAAGATGCTAAATAAAGGCTCTGGCTAGAAAGATGAAGACCACATTAAGGGTCCATCTTGCTCCTTTGGGTATGAAACACATGCTGTGGGTATGAGGGAACTGAAATCATGTGTTCAGATTTGTTTCCTGAAGATAAAACCTATCAGGGTTCATTCATAGATAATTGATTATGATTAATATACTCAAAGAGACAAAAAAGAAGGTAAAATAATCCAGACAATGTTGACTTTTAACCTTCTTCAGTGAATAAAAATGTTTTAAAATTATTTTTTACGATGGAGAGATTAGAACAAAAGTTATTATACCTTTTGAGGTTTATTCATTTTATTCTACATGCTACCATTTAAATAGAACAAAAAGGACACTCCAAAGAATTACTGTACCATAAATAGTTCAGCTCATTTAAAAGGCTCAGACACAAATGATTTGTCCAATTTGAGAAAAAAAGGGGGGGGGTGTAGAAAGCATGGAGTAAAAATTATATGAATAATTCAGATAAAAAGAAATGGTGAGTTCTCAAATGTATTCTAAGGGTTCATTTATGAATGAAAATTTACAACTTGAGGCTATAAAGAATAGCGAGAAAATTGTCATAAAAATCTAGTTCCTGGACTAACAATGAAGTCTTTTGAAATTTTAGGGGATTTCCTTTCCTTCCAGGATAAACATAGACACCAGTGTCAGAATAAAATAAAAGAACTAAATCTCATATCCCACAATTCCACAGGTTGGCACAAGCTAGAGTGGTACTATATAGTCTATCTCCCTCTGAGATCATGGAAAGATGTTTTAGAACAATCATGCATTTCACAGAGGGCTGAGAAGAAACAATTTTGAGGAAAATTGATCATATTTACATGAAAAATAAATATAATGTAATAGAGCCCAATACTTTATCATTCTGCCTAGATACCCAATTGAAAAGTAAAAAATTCAATTAGGCATATGTTTGCTTTATCTCTTCCCTGTCCACTAGAGTAACTGCTAGCCACATGTGGCTACTTGAATTTAAATTAATTAAAATTAAAAGCATTAAAAAAATCAGCTGCTCAGCATCGTCACAATTGAAGTGCTCAAAAGCCATATTTTGGAGAGCTGTTATCACATTGAACAAGGCAAAGAGAGAAAACATCTGTATCATTGTAGTAAGTTCTACTTGGACCATTCTGGTCTTTTTTGATCCTGCTATAGAACAGCAGGCAAATTTTAATTTTCTGTATTTTCAAAAATGCTCATTACGATTTGAATTTTTCAAACTTCTCAAACATTTTTGCAAAAAAAATTTGCAATTTTTTTCAAACATCATTTTGCAAGAGATGCCTGTACAAATACAGAATTGAACATGATTGTTAGGATGAAAGCATTCTTCTGTCCATCTCCAATACAAGATACTCAGAGAGGTGTTTTTCGAGATAATTTTTTCTCCATCTCTGTTTTGATGATGCAAAGGTACTTATTAAAGTATCTTCTAAGGATGGCAAGGAAACTGGGGACATTGATGGTGGGAGGTGTGCATTATACTGTAAACCAAAGTATCTAAAAGGGGAAAAAAAGGAAAAGAGGAGGAGGGAAGAGGAGGAAGAAGGAGGAGTTAGGAAGAAAAGGAGGGAGGAAGAGGAGATTGGAAGAGGAAGAAGGAGGAGGAGGTTGGAAGAGAAGGAGGAAGATGAGGAGGTTGGAAGAGGAGGAGGCACGAAAAGAAGGAGGAAGAGGAAGAAGGAGAAGGATTGAGGAGGTTGGAGGAGGAGGAAGAAAGAAAGAAAGAAAGAAAGAAAGAAAGAAAGAAAGAAAGAAAGAAAGAAAGAAAGAAAGAAAGAAAGAAAGAAAGAAAGAAAGAAAGAAAGAAAGAAAGAAAGAAAGAAAGAAAGAAAGAAAAAGAAAGAAAGAAAGAAAGAAAGAAGGAAGGAAGGAAGGAAGGAAGGAAGGAAGGAAGGAAGGAAGGAAGGAAGAAAAAGAAAGGAAGAGAGAAAGAAAGAAAGAAAGAAAGAAAGAAAGAAAGAAAGAAAGAAAGAAAGAAAGAAAGGGAAAGAAAGAAAGAAAGAAAGAAAGAAAGAAAGAAAGAAAGAAAGAAAGAAAGAAAGAAAGAAAGAAAGAAAGAAAGAAAGAAAGAAAGAAAGAAAGAAAGAAAGAAAGAAAGAGAAAGAAGGAAGGAAGGAAGAAAAAGGAAGAAAGAAAGAAAGAAAGAAAGAAAGAAAGAAAGAAAGAAAGAAAGAAAGAAAGAAAGAAAGAAAGAGAAAGAAAGAAAGAAAGAAAGAAAGAAAGGAAGGAAGGAAGGAAGGAAGGAGGAAGGAAGGAAGGAAGGAAGGAAGGAAGGAAGGAAGGACGGACGGAAGGAAGGAAGGAAGGAAGGAAGGAAGAAAAAAGTATGTATGTTCCAGAGACAGGAAGGGGAGAGGATGTCATCAGGGAGGGTCAGAGAGAAACTGGGGACATTGATGGTGGAAAATGTACACTGCTGAAGGTTGTTCTACATTGTATGACTGTAACTTAATCATGAACAACTTTATCTATAAAAATATACAACTGTATTATGAACAAAATATAAAATGTAACATTGAGAATGCATTTGATACAGCAGTATCTTTTGTTGACACATTACTGCAGTACAGAGATGGATTGTGTGCACTGTTGGGGTCACCTATGTAAATCAACCACATCAATGAGCTTTATTAAATCATCTTAGGAGAAAAATATATAAAGCATCTTCTGTCTGTGAAAATAGGATTGAAAACTGGGAGCTGAAGGTCCTAGTACCAGACTTGCCTCTGCTGGATGTGTGGTCTGGAATGTTCCCCGAGGGGTAGGAGTCTAAACAGGGGTGCAGTCAGTCCCAAGGCACCCAGAATACAAGAACACACCTCCCCCTAGAAATAAAATCTAAAACTGATGCTAACATTTCATAGAGGAGGGAAAAAAAAAAAGAAATATAATGTTAGGCCTCTTCGAACTGCTTGAACTGTGAAATAAAGTAATGAACACTAGAGAACCTTCTGTCAGCTAGAATTGAAGCTTGGTGGAGTCAGCGTTTTCTTGCTAAACCTTATTATGGCAAAGCATTTGAGTTTTCATCTCTGCACTCTGTTCATCCCCACAAATAAACTGCTTTGACCTCCACCTGTTACTGAGCAAAATCTGTCTGCCATCCTTCAATCACCCTATTCTTGGCCTTCAAAGGCTTTTGAGCTGCCCCAAACACAGGAAGACAGAATTGTACAGGGGATTGGGCTGCCCCTCTTCATCACTAGGCAGTGGTTTCTAGTCAAATGACACCCCAGAAGGCAATAGATTCTTTGCAAAGTTGATAGCTGTGGCCGCTAGAAGGGGGTAAGGCGTCATCATTTTGAACATAAAATATTTCAGAGAAAGTCTCTCTTTAGCTCTTATTTCATATCCAAAACTTTCAGGGATTATTTATTCTTCTAAGAAAATATCTCTTTAAATAAAATAAAAAGAGGGTATGCTTTCCTTTGAGATAAATGGGATCATTTTCAGCTTAAACATACATCTACTGTGTTCTTTATCCTGATATTTTTGTGAAACCAAATGAATCACTAACCTCTAATAGAACTTTTGTGGATTATCAGAGTATCATTAAGTAATATATACATACATACATATATGTATATGTGTATATATATATATATATATATATATTTGTATTTGGGCCTACACCTGGTGACACTCAATGGTTACTCCTGGTTCTGAGCTTAGAAATTGTTCCTGGCTTGGGGGACCATATGGGATGCTGGTGATTGAACCCAGGTCTGTCCTGGGTTGGCTGTATGCAAGGCAAGCACTCTACAGCTGTGCTATCACTCAGGCCCAAGTAATTATTTTTGAATACAAAAAGGAAGATAACTGTACTATAAAAGTCATTTTTTAATTGAGTCACAATATATAGAACAAAAAAGGTTTTTGTTTTGTTTTGAACAGTGACTTATCAGAAAAAAAACTGCCTCAAGTTGCACTTCTGATGAATGTGGAGCTCAACAGCAGAGATGGTGTCTGTCTAATTACATTCCTACTTATCTGAGAGAGATGAACAGGATGTTTTTGCTCACTGTCATTCTTTGTGACAAGGTAATGATAGATCCGTTCACTTATGAGAGCAATTATTAAAAAAAACTGTGCTGTTTTCTTAACTGTCTTCATATCTTGGAAATATTTTATTAAAAATCACTTATCTGACACTAAGGGTAAATGCTTGGCAAAGTTTTTTTTTATATCAATTAAGTAAATGAGTTACTTCCATTCATCACAGCCTTTGTGGAGTGTCTTATTCAAGTCGAGGGAGACTTGATCAACATAATGCTCTTAGGCTGGAGTTAATAATTCACTCTTTTTTTTTTCCATCTTGTCTTATTTGTCCAAATCCTGAAATTATATTTTCCCTTAAACTAAATACCGCTCATGTTCAACATTTTTTCAGCACTCATGATCTATCTAAAACATCTCCTTTATTTTCACACCTTTTTTGGGGGGGAACCCAACACACACACAACATTTATCCAGACAATTCCACACAGACCAATCAGAATGGGCTTCTTGAATATGTGTGTGTAATTCTTTTTTCTCTACTTCTGTAATTAACATTATCCTGAATCTATTAAGGAAAGGTTTCATAAAGATAGAAAAAAATGAAAAAAAAATGCAAACTATAGTGGGATGTACAAGTAGGTTGCCTAAGCCCAAACCAAAGGACTATTTCCATTCATATTAAAGAGACTGAACTGGGTGTCTCTCATTTCCTTTTGACATATCAGCCCTCAAATAAAAATTGTAGCCAATCCTGCCATTAACTGTGATACCCAAACAACAGTGGAACTGAAATTCCTGAGCTATTCCCACCAAACAGAGCTGGTTTCCATGGCTTTATTCAACTTAAAACAACCATCAAGCAGCTCAAGTGGCAGATAATGTCCTTTATAACAAATAATACCTCTGCAGAAGTCTTCACATGTGTGGCTAGGACATCAATTTTATGTGAGACCATCATCATTATGTGTTACAGAGATTTTTTTTTAACTAAAGGCATGTTAAGGCTTCAATGCTGATGGACAAACTCATAAAAACAGCAAGCACATCAAAAGGAAAAGAATGACCAGTTAAGTCTTTTGAGGATAAGATTTCTTTTCTGATGGGGAGGAAAAAAATATAACTACTGGGGAAAAGAAAAAGAACATTTAAAATTAGAAACAGGTGTCGCCATTACGAAGTGATAAATATCAAAGAATCACTAGCCCTGAAAGGGGTTCTTAGGCCTCTCAGGCTTCTTTTAATCCTTACATGTGTATTTAGACATTAGAACATGAAGTGCCACTTACAAAGGTCCCCAAAGAGTGCTAAAACAGGAGCCAAGCTGCACAGCCATTTTGATAAACCATCACCTCTGCTGTGTGCATGAAATGGCTGGAAGGCAGATGGTGAATTCTGAGGAGCATTAAGGCCTAAGTAATCATGATAGCCTAGAATCCGTTCATCTTGGAAGCTAATCACAATGACGTGATTTCTGGGTTAGGAGCACTAAAGTGGAAGAACCTGTTTTACTGAGGACACTTCATATAAGAGATGGCTATTGGGTGCCATTCCTTGATTTTCTTATGACTGGAATAGATATCCAGGTTGCAGATGAAAATTCTTCACTGCTTCTCCTACCACACAAAGAGGAAAATCCCCAGAAATTAGATGACTGCTTATATGGAGGGACAGACAAGATAGTAAGACAGTAAGGACAATTAGCCGCTCAGGACAACTTGAAAGAGGCTGGAGTATGCACTGAGTCAACAGCCAACCTTCAGCATTGTCTGACCAGACAACGGTCCACATGGGCTAAGGTATTGGACCACAGCCCAGTAGGCTCCATCCACTCCAATGATCTGAGATCCCAGAACTAAAGAAACGCCATATTGAAAAACCCACACACTTCAGAGCCTTCTGTTTGGCTTGTTAATGGGTTAAATAGGGGGCGGGGGGGGGGGGAGCATTACTTGAGTGGAAGAGGCAAGCCAATGAACAGCATGTTAATAGTTTGATTCTACTGCAGTTTCATCTCTCATAAATTGAAGAGCGGCTTTAGAATCAAACTCTCCCTGAAGTGTTCACCTACTGGAGAGGCATGCAGGGTGATTCAGTGCTAGAGAAAAGTGTTCTCTGCTGCTGCACTCGGTATGTTGCTCAGGGATCCATCAGGAAATGCTCCTTGATTTACTACAGTGATGGGAGTATTTCTCGTAATCTTCAAAGATGTAATTCACCCAGCACCTCCAAATGGGTGGCCCTGTCTTTGATTAATTGATGAGAAAATGATGAATCTGAAATCTTAGGATGGAGAGCTGAGTAAATAGGCATCGCTGTAATCTTGTGCCAGGCAGGCAAGAAAGCAGGAGGGCTGAGCAGATTTACCGAAGCCTCTCTGCAGAGTGGACAGATCAACCATGGAGCCTGGGGTCTGATGGGGGACCCAGGAACCAACTTCTCTTTCTTCTCTTTCTGTCCTTCAGATTTAGTGCCTGACTGTGAAGGACTGAAATGTGCTGGCCACTGAAAGGACAGAGCTTTCTTCCTACAGAAACCAGTGACATGTGATTGTTTCATCATTATAGACTAGATTCATCAAACAGAATCACCCATATGTTAAACAATAAATGAGAATCATAAGAGAAAGAAGTCTGAAATAGTGTTTCATTTTTTTTACAAATTAGAGAAGTACATATATATACACATATTTATATGTGTATCCTAGATATGAAAAATATGTAAGATATATACATATGTGAGTATATAACCAAATCTAGTGCACATATATTGACATCTATAGATGTATGCACTTGTGGCTTAGAAAAATATCCAGTTTATAGTAAGTCTATAAGTAAACCCATATGTAAAATTTTAAATAGCTGAAAATCATAAACTATTTTCATAAACAAAATCATATTTAAAGTTGCAGCATTGCTCTAAGGACAAAATACAAATAAATTTACCTTTTACTACAATTTAAATTCTAGTATTATCTGAGACTAAAAGATAACTGTAATACTAAAAGGTTAGAATAGAGGACAGGATATAAGTCATTATATAAGTTATTTTCCTTTTCATATCAGGAATTAAAAATCTTTCTGTTTGATATTATTACATATTATTATATCTGTTTTATATATTACAGATATTTATTAATACTTATAAATAATAAATATAATGCTTATAAAATAATAAATATATGAGATCAAGGGAAATCAATACAGAAAACTCTTAGGAATATTTGATTTACTCATATCTGTTATTTTTTCTTCTATCTATATTTTTGGGTTACTTTTCCCTTTGGTAAACTGATGTCAAGTCAGTATAACTGATTATTTGTTTCCCTTAAAAAAACATTGAGTTTTTGTACAAATTCATTACTGAGAAGTCTATCTAGTTGCGAGGGAAGCTGTAAGACTCTGGGTGCAGAAACAAGTCTCTCTTCATTTTAGGGGGCTGCTCAGGGAATTAGAGGGCACTCACAGTGAGACATGGCCGACTGGCCTAGGTGGTGCAATGCTAAGGCAAAGTAATGAGGCACTTTCTCAGCACAGTGCTGCGGAGTGTCACCAGGATAATGCCTGGCAGCATTCAGAGGACCATTCGGTGAAAGGAGAAGCTTCTGCATATAAAGCCTGGAGTTGGCCTCTGTGCCTCTGACCCTAAGAGCCTCATGTTTCAGGAGTAAGATGGTATTGCCTATGAGCCTACAGACCATTTTCAAGGCATCTTTGAGTCAAGAATGACTATCAATAATATGAAAGGAGCATTGACTAATGCCCCTTTACTAATGGAATAGTTGTGTCCCAGCTCTTTTAGAAAGTCATACTTTGTACCACAACCATTGGGCACTTATTTAATCACTTATTTCTCCTTCCTTACCTGGGCTGGAACCTCTCTGAGGGCAAAGTCTGTCTTTTTATTTTCCTAACATCAGGACTGAGGCCCTTCACAGCAGACACAGACATAGACAAACACACAGAATTTTCATTTATCTCCACAGTCACTCCAACTCACAGAACACTTGAGAGTTTCCAAAGTAGTTGCTACAAATGGACATTTAATATGTCTATAAAGCCTTTTTGTTTATTTATATGCTGTATGCCTATTTGTATTCTTGAGGTATAGTACCACACACACAGCTTTATACATCTCTTGTTTGAAACGATCATTTCACTTGAGTTTTTCAAAGTTATGGTTAGAAAAGAATCACAGCCAGACTTTTTTGTTTTTAATTCTCTGTGTTTACATATGAGGAAGTGAAAATTCAGAAAAGTTGTTTACCCAAAAGCTCAAGCTTCCTCATGACAGACTTTAATAACAGTATACTTCTGCTAGTAAGTAATCACTCCTAATCACACATTCTATTTCTCTCCTGTTTTCTCCCTTCCCAGAAAACTTTGTAGCTGGAATGAAACATGCCTTAAAATTCCTTTTGCTACAACACACAGAATAAGACCTGACTAGGAACCAGCCAGTGCATTGACACATAAGATGTGGGGTAGTGGTGAAAATGGGGCCAAGCAGCAGGAGGAAAGGCTATGATCCCAAAAGCAAGCTAAATCTCCCTGCCTGCCTGCCTGCCTGCCTGCCTCCTGCCTTCTAGCCTGTCTTCTTTCTCCAGTATTTACATGGCCCCATTTTCAAACATGAAATTAAAAAGTGTGTTGATGGAGATAATTATTTACTCAGACAAGACCAGCTGAAAAGCAGCATCTGTTTTCTGGGGGACTTCCATATTCACAAAATCCTGCATCTGGGTTCCCCCATACCATCCTCCCCCTACACACACACTCACCCTTGTGCAAAAGCACCTCCTCTCACGTCACTTATCAATGCTGGCAGCCAGCACCTCTTTCTACTCAAAGGATCAGTGGAGGCCTGGGAAGGTGCCATCTAATTATTTTGTTATTCCATAAATATTGATTGAACAGCTACCAGGACCAAGGCTTCAGAACTGCACCAGCACTTTTGGGGAGCAATTTTTGTCATACATATACATATATATGCGCATATATATGTATACACAGGCACACACACACATACCGATGACACACCCCAGGTATCCATTGACAGTGTTTGTATAAGAAGTAAAAATATTTCTGGTCCTCTCATAGAGAACTTCTTTTGGGGGTAGGGCGCCATGTACTATGGTGCTCAGGGGTTACTTTTGGCTCTGTACTGAGCCTAATAAGCTCAGGGGACCATTTTGGATGCTGAAGATTAAACCTAATTCAGAGATGTGCAAGGCAAGAGTCCTACTCATTGTACTATCTCTCCAGCCCCATCCCAGAGAATCTTTTAGAATAAAATTACAATTGGTTGTGTTTTGATGTCTCAATAGAGAAGGTAAGGACATCTTTAAAGACTGGTTGGGACATTTTGTCACCACTGTTCCTGTCACAATCCTTTGCTAGGATAAAACAGCACTGCTAAAGGAGGTCACCCAAGACCAGGAGCCTTCCCTGTTCTCATTCCCATGCTCCCTGGAACACCAGACTCTGATGAGGAGGTGCCAATGCTTAGTGGGGAAGGAGGCTATCCCTGAAAGAGATCTCCCCACTCCACCACAGCTGCACAAGAAACTCCAAAACATTGCAGTCAGGGCTGTTTCCTATTATAGCTACTGGGAATGGGGGAGGTGACTGTTTCCTCTAACCTATCCCAGTGCTATGGTGTGTCATGATCAATGGCCTCTTGGTACTGGTCAGCTCCCTTGTTATTGTCATAGATACTAGGCTTCCTCCTAGGGGTCTCCACCATGAGTCTAAATTGCAAATCTCTCCTCCTCTCTTAGAACAGATGGAAGATGGCTAGCAGTCAGATGGGGACGAGCAAATTTGGGAACCCATGGGAAATTAACATGGGGTATCTGAACTCTCAAGGGAACAAGGCAAGAAGAGTTTGCATGGCAAGTCCAATTTTCAGAAGTGGTGACACTTCCGAATGTCCTGCATTGCTTATTGGCTAGAAATTCATCAAAGAAGTGTTCTACAGATGTCTTTACCAATGAATTTCCTGGTGATATTGATAGAAAGACACATTGCTATGCAATGCTTACTTTTGCCCTTCAAAACCAAAACAAGAAGACTGCTTCATCTCTGGGAAGAATTTTATCTCTGTGCAAAGTTTATTTCTGAAAAAAATAACTCCAAACTTTAGCACTCGAATATTGCTCTGAACGGCAGTGCCTCCAATCTTCGGGTGAGGGGTGGGGCTGTGTATAAGGTTTTACAATCACAATATAATTGGAGGCATGCTAGAATGCTGAATAGTTTTCCATAGGAGGGATTTTAAGGAACCTTTTTGTCCTTTCAAGCACAGGACCAAGTTTTATCCAAACTCCTACAATTCCTCTACACAGACACACCCCCCACCTTTTCCCTCCACACCAAGTTATATTTACTTTTGCTGAAACTGGCAGATATGTTTGCGCTCAATGCAGGTGCAGTCGCATTGGCAGGAAGCGGCACGTCTCACTAATTCAGGAAACCCACTGGATGCCGGATGAGTCCCAGGCTTTGAGGACACAGAGCAGTGCCTGTGTGGGTTCAGGGGACAGCCACAAAGCTGCTTTGCAACTTAGGAAGGGCGAGTGTGAGGATCCATCCCACTTTAACCACTTGTGATTTAGCTAGGAGACTTCAGCTTTACATTCAAATAGGAGAGCATTTCTGCAGGTTTCCCTCAACCCCAATTCAAGAAAAGAGACTCTGATTCCCTCATTTATAAAATCACTCCTGTCTTAGGGGACCATATGGGACGCTGAGGATTAAACCGAAGTCTGTCCTGGGTCAGCTGTATCTAAACACTGTGAGCCACTGTGCAGGGTACTATCTATTCTGATTTATCTGAAAACAGGTTTGCTTTATCTCTGTTTAGATGATTTCTAAAGGATTTCCTACTTTAAAAAGAGGGAGAAAAGATGGAAAGCAGTACTACTTATTATTAAAAGTTAGGGTTGTTTGCAGGCAGGGATAGAGAGGAGAGATCCCATAGAAAGAAACAGACCAGAGGGAATCTAGCTCAGTGCTTCATAATCCTCATAGGTATGTACTTTGCCTGGAGACATTTCTGTACAGTGATGTAGGGTGTGAGGTGTGGGGTGGGGCCCGAGATTGTACATTCCTCATAAACTCCCAGGTTTCCAGCCTCCTGATCATATTCTGTGCAGTAAGATTAGACCTTTTGTGTTCCAGCCCTCACAATGACTCATATGAGAGCTCCCGACACTTCTCTAAGAAGAAACTTACTAAGGAAATGTGCTATGTTTCAGACCTAATTCAGAGAGATTATGTAAAGTAGTCTAGAAGAGTTTTACTATTGGGATTCTTGGTTTAAATCTTATAATCATGCATTATGTAAAAAAAAGAAAAAAATGAATGTTTTTCTACCTAAGACAATGTGCTTTTTAAGGAATTATATTCTAGGGGCTGGAGTGGTGGTACAAGTAGTAAAGCATCTTCCTTGCCAGCGCTAGCCTAGGATGGACCGATGTTCGATCCCCCAGCATTCCATATGGTCCCCCAAGCCAGAAGCAATTTTTGAGTGCAAAGCCAGGAGTAACCCCTAAGCGTCATTGGGTGTGGCCCAAAAACCAAAAACCAAAAAAACAATTATATTCTAAAACAAAGATATCTAATAAAATGAAAAGAAGTATCTTTTAAAAGATACTATATATTTTAATATATATTTAATTATATATTTTATATAATATATGATTATATATTAATTATATGTCTTTATAAATATATACATATAATATATATATATATATATATAAAGAGAGGGATAGTACAGTGGTTTAGACATGGGTCTTGCATACCACAAACACTGATGGGATTCCAGGCACTGTGTATGGTTTCCTGAGCACCAACAGAGGTCACTCCTGAGCATAGAGTCAGGAATAGTTGCTGATCACAACTGGGTGAAGGTCACACTTCCTTCAAATCAATAATAATTTTTAAAAAAAATTTTTACTTAAAAGAATACATTTTTGTTAATGTGAGAGCTACTTGTAAAGAAGATTCATCTATGGTCACTTGACAATGAGAACTGAGCTAAGCCTTTGCAACTATGCTGTTTAGGCTTTGCTAATGACTGATTTTCACAAAAATAATGTAAATTTGTGGGAGCAGAATACTGGTGGCAATGTCTGCTTTTATATATAAATGTCTGCTTTTATCTTATTGAAAGAGCCCAAAATTTCAATATTTTAGTTTGTACGCATTCTTTCATTAAATCACTAAAGACTTTCTACATACCTATTGGAACTTGGTCAGCCTCTAGGATGAAGCCTAAGCATACAAAAATGTAGTCCCCTGGAAAATATAATTCTTGAAGACAATGATAATCTGTATATATCACAATAGGTAAGTATAAAGGAAAGGAGGCCTACAAATTACAGGATGATGGAAGAGAGTGAGTAAAAATGGTCAGAATGTTAAGATTTGGTTTGTGGGCCAAAAAAGAGATCACTTCAACATTTTAGCAGTTAATATGATTTGCATCCATATTGTGTCCATATGTATTTAATCGTACCTATCATCTATTCTCTGTAGTACCAGGACTGTCCATGAGTACAGGTTTAGAATATAAATGTAGTATTTTTCAGGTCGTCTTGAAAAATAAGGGGGTGGGGGTAGAGATTTCATTATTATGCTTTTAAAGTTTCAACATTAAGCCCAAAGCATGACATATTAAAATATGAGCTGAATACTGATAGTGAGAGAGATTGCTGACTATAGAAGATCAAACTTACACTCTAAAATCAAAGATGGGTTGAATCTGGATCCTTGGGTACACTGACTGTGGGTCCTGGGCAAGTGACTTTACCTTTAACTAGTTTGCACCTCTACACAGGAGAGACCATTCAGCTTTACATATATAACAAAGAAGGAGACTGTTTAAACAATGAAGTTGGAGACAGGAAGCTGTTCCATGGGCCAAAGTTGAGACATGCATGCATAAGACCCTATATCAAATCCCCATACCACCTCCTAAACACCACTGGGGCAGGCTGAGACCCAGTAGCACTGAACTGTAGGCCTGGCATCCTGAGCTGTCAGACCCACTTCACATGGCTGAGTCCCACCTAGAACAGTCTTCAGAGCACCACTGTGGAGGTCCCAGAAGTTTAAAAAAAAGTTTTAAAATAAATATTAAAACAAACAAACAACTGAGGCCAGAGCAATAGCACAGCAGGTAGTAGAGCATTTACCTTGCACATGGCTAACTGGGTTCGATCCCTGGCATCCCATATGGTCCCCCTTAGCCTGCCAGGAATGATTTCTAAGCCAGGAGTAACCCCTGAACACTGCTGGGTGTGACCAAAAAAAAAAAAACAGAAAACAAACAAACAAACAAACAAAAACAGCCTGGCACACAGGGCCCAAGTTACAGCTCAATGGTAGAGACCTTCTCTTGCATGTATGATACCCTAGGTTTCACTGAACAAAAACCATGCAAACCAAAACAACGTGGTGCCCTGTGGATGCCCAAACAATGCCCGCTATCATTTCTCAGTCACCGTGAAAGCATTACACACAATGTCTGACCTGAGAGAGGAGCCACCTGTTAGCTTCTACCCTACTGGTTCCGCATGATCAGCCGGCTGCTCAGCCGTCCTCCATTCATAGGATGCACAAGAGTCAGTGCTACGTGCATCCTTCGCTTGATAGAATTTCACCACAGTCATTT
Organism: Suncus etruscus; assembly: GCF_024139225.1. NCBI lineage: Eukaryota > Metazoa > Chordata > Mammalia > Eulipotyphla > Soricidae > Suncus > Suncus etruscus. Next base: position 16,883,883 of record NC_064853.1, read on the forward strand.
CCGTCAGTACCTAATGAGCTGCAGAGCTTCATATCTAACCCCAGTCTGAGATAACTGGGCAACTGAATGCAGGGAAGGGAACAAATGCAGCATTGTCAAAGAGGCCAGAGCTGGCCTGGGGTTGTCTGAGGTTTTGCAACGAGCATCATCTTTAATCTCCTGTGCCCTTCTTCCCAGAGATAATCAGAGCTGCATGCTCAGAGAGCTGAGATAATCTAACAGGGAACAGGACGTTACAAAAGACATTCGAAAGAGCCCGTGTAATTTATGGCATGTCTGGTTTGTTTTACTTTCCAAAGCTTTCCCGGTTGCTCCAGGAAATTGGTCTCTTCTGGCACCCTTCGATCCTCTTTTTTGGCCGGGGAGTCCTGAGAAAGCATTTGAGGGCAGGTAAACAGATGCACAGCTTTCTGAGCAAAGAGAGGGGACAGGCTTTGCCTCTCGGGTCACAGCTGAGGCATAAACAAAGTCTCCTTCATGGCTTCCTGGAGAGAACTGTCCCAAATGTGGGTAAGCAAGAGACTGCGGGTGCATTCAGCCCACCAAACTCCCTGCATGATCTGAAGGTAATTTACATGAGGGAACCACTAAAAGCCTCCCACTCAATGGACTGTACCCCTGGGGAGCAGCTCTGTGGGTCCAGATCAGTGTGGGAACAACATACGGGTGTTCTCTGTGCCAAAAAGGGGATTGGGCTAGATGGAAACTCCCCAAAAAGGACCATCTGGCGGCATAAATTATCCATTTAAAATGGCTGGCGTGAATTAATGACACCAAAGTCACCACGAACCTGTACAACATCCTGCAGTTGACTTTTAATGTCCCCTCAGGCCCTGTTTCATTCTGACTCTGTGCTGAATCTGGCCAAATGTAAATTCATCCACTGTTCTCCCTTACCCTGAATCCATACAGCATGAAATGACACTTTTCTGTCATGAAAAGGGAGAATCGGCTCGGAGGTGGGATTTTATTTTTGCTGTGTGTGTGTGTGTGTGTGTGTGTGTGTGTTTGTGTGCTTGTGTGTGTGCCCTGCCAAATAACTCAGGTTATTTAAAGATTGCCAGGGCATGAGTACATTCAGTTATTAATTTTTATAATCCTTTGAATCAGAACATGCACGTAAGAAAAGGAATGATTCCAAATAAAAACCATTAAGTTCTCTTTGCAAGCAGGAGCTCTGGATTCCATTCCCAATACCTTTGAGTCCCTGAGCACTGTCAGGTACAAAACCTCTCCTCTCCCAAACAAATAAACCAATACAAATAATCATTAGGTCAAAATACAGTATATTCAGCCAAGCACTGCTACCTCTCAGTAAGGCTTCAAAATAATTTATTTCTGGGCCAGAGCGATAGCATAGTTGTAGGTCATTTGCCTTGCACACTACTGACCCAAGACAGACGTGGGTTTGATTCCCGGCATCCCATATGGTCCCCTGAGCCAGGAGTGATTTCTGAGCACAAAGCCAGCAGTGACTCCTGAACCCTGCCAAAACACCGAAAAATAAAAATCTATTTCCCGAGAGTTGAGGAACCTCCTATCACTCCATACAACAAAGCAAAAAGGCATCCATACGTATAAAAACATCCATATGCTCCTCTCAGGTTACCCCAGACTGCCTTCTGTGATGCCCATTTTCACTGTACCAGGTAGCCTGGCAAGGACATACCCATGTATGCCTTTAAAGGGCTCACAGAAGTGTTGCCTCTGTTAATTTTTTAATAGCACATAAACTTTTCATTTCATTCTGCTGCGGTCATGCTGATGGGATGGCTCCTGGCAATGAGGAGTCAGCACTTTTATCCTCATTTCCGTCTGGGTTTCTCTTGCAGCCGCATCAGGGAAACCAGCTTGAGCTAAGCTAGGAGTGAAATGCACCTGAGGTGGGACCAGCAGAGAAGATACCCCCACTCCTTGAGACAGGAAGGGTCCTAATTAAAGAAAAAATGAAGGCAGCACCCTGGGGGCCAAAACCCCCACCTTGGTGTGTCCCAAACCCTGCAGCAATATCACCTTCTAGGTCTACTTCCTGCCCCCAGCAGAGAATTCCCTGAAAGCAGGTGCTTGAGCAGGTGCTTAAGCTTTCCCCATCACCTTGGAGTTCCCAGAAACAGCCCTGCATTCTCGTCCAGAGGAAGTTCCCCATGAAGATGGGAGGGGATTAGCTAAACACAAAGCCAAGAGCAGTTTTGTGCAAGAAAAAGGATGCAGTCGGTGGAGTCTGAGATGCTTTCATTTCCCTTAACCCTTCTTTCATTTCCATGGAATCTAACTGCCGGGATGTGAAGGCACAGAAAAACTACAGGGAATCAGGAAGGAGAGTACAGAATGTCCACCTATGCCTAGCCCCAAATCTGGGGGTTTAACAGACCAGGGAGGAAAGGAAGAAGGAATTGAAGATGCAGGAAGGGGTAGAGTTTTTGGTGCCTGTCTGTATGCACAGGGAACTAATTATTCTAAGGCAAAAGGTGAGGAAAGGGATCAGAAAACTGTTCTTCCAGACTCTCCCTCTGCTGGGCATTATTTTTATTAGAGGAATTACAAATGTTACACAGCTATTATTTATAATGAGTTATTAAAATGGGGGCACTGAAACTCAGAGAACTTGGGTAATTTACCCAAAGTCACATGACTGGCAGGAGCTGGAATCAGAACTGGGCACTGAGTGGCTGATTCCATTGCCCCCTCTCTTTGCTGCCACCATGGAACATCCACTTCACAGCTCTGTGCCCATCGCCCACCCTTGCTTACCTGGCTCCACTTCATGCCACCCACTCGACTGGCTGCCACTTCCAGGGGAGCGCCCTTGGCCTGTGTAGAACGGCTCTTCTCCAGGACTATCCATCTCGTCTTCCACAGACTTGAGGCGCTTTGTGGAGCTGTAAAAGCAAGCAAGGCCGGGGTCAGAGGTGCCTGGATTACCTCCAATGAGACAGGCCACCTCTTATTGAAGGAAAGCCAAGCCAAAGGGCAACTGGGAGTAACGTGAAGGTTCACCTCTGCTCTGGGTTGCTTCTGCACTGTCAGCAAACGAAGGGCTTTCGCCTGCGGGGCTCCAAGCGTCTGAGTTTGGGTTTTACTGTCACTCAATGCAATTGCTGAGACCAGGCCCATCCCTGAGACCTCTGGAAGAGTCCATGTTCTCTGTCTCCTCAGGAAGAACGTGGCTATCAGCAGCATCAGCCATAACAATGGCCATAGAAACCAATTCAACCCTTTGGCCAGCCCAGATAAAGATCTTTTAAGGCAGGGGTCTCTAACTCAATTTACCTGGGGGCTGCAGGAGGCAAAGTCGGGGTGAGGCAGGGTCACATAAGGGATTTCGCTTACCGAATATTCACAAAAAAAAAAAAATCGCATTAGTAAGAAAAAAATAAACATTTGCATACCCCGAACAAAACTGCTCAGGGTATGCGAATGTTTAATGCGATGTTTTTCTTACTAATGCGATTTTTATTGCGATTATTCGGTAAGTGAATATGTTGTACGGAGGGCCGCGAGTTTGAGACCCCTGCTTTAAGGAAAGCTCTCATTGCTTTTCATGGGGTGCAGGTGGGTTTGGGCCACATCTGGAGGTGTTCACATTGGCTCTATGCTTATGGATTACTCTACTTGGAGGATATACACATGGGTGGGGGGAGCTGGGAATCAGACCCAGGTCAGCTGAATGCAAGGCAATTGCCATATTCTGTGTATTATCTCTGGCCCTCAGAGACAGTGTGATGGTTGCAGTGGAGAAAGGCACCCCAGGAAAGAGAGGGTGGAAGTTATAGAAAAGACTGCAAAGCTGGACTGTATGCTACCAGCAATGGTAGTTTCTAACACGAAGGTGCTTAGAGATGATACAGTGGTCCTACATGTGAGAGGGTCTGATGCTATGCTACCATCACCACTCCAACATTACCAAGGATGGTCTTGGTAGTTTCCCAAGAAACACAGGCCTGAGCACTGAACCTAAACCCCTTAAGTTAGGACCACTTGGGTGTGACCCAGACTCTCCCAAGCACTGCTACAGGTTCACCCCCATTTAAGTTGACCTGTAAATGAACCCCTTCACCTTATGAGAAAGAGTCACTTGTAGGGGTTGTATAGATGGGGTCTGAAAAAGACAAGGAAGGGGAATCAAATAAAACTTAGACTCTGGGTAAGAGGCAATGGCTGCAATAGAAATAATCTGATTTCAGGCAAGACATTCTCATTACTGAAGCTGGCTGTACTCTGAGCCTTTGGGGTTTATCCTCACTGGAACCAGAGCACAGGAAAGTGACACATTTGTAGCACGCAACAAATTAAATGGGAGTTCAAAAAGCTAATGTTTGTTAGGCCTTCCAAGTCAGATGAGAAACAGCCACTTGCAGGATTTTTCTATAGTTAAATGAAAGTGTATCTCAGAGAAGGTCTTTTTCTGTGGGGTGGGGGGGGTATACATCCATTGGTGTCCTGGGATTGATCATTCCTGGCTCTGCACTCAGGAATCATTCCCAGCAGGCTCAGGGAGTGGGAGCCAGAGCAATAGTAGGCCAGAGCAATTGCTTTGCATGTGGCTAGCCCAGATTTAATTCTCAGCATCCCATCTGGTCTCCTGAGCCACCTAGAAGTGATTCCTGAGTACAGAGCTAGGGGTAATCCTGAAGTTCCACTGAGTATGGACCTCAAAACATAAACATCAACTAAAAAAATACAGAATTGGGAAACTTGGTTTAGAAACAAACACACAAGTCCATGAGACAAGGATTCTTCCAGATGTCTGCATTCAAAATCTAACTCAAAAGGCTAAAGTCCTCTGCCTATAATTCTCTAATTAATGTTTTTCTGTACTTTTAAGACTTAGCACTTCTTTGGATTTTTCTGTAATAAATCACAAAAATTCCACGTCATTATTAAATCCTAAAGATATCTGATAGCCATTAGCTGACACCTTAGTTTGAAAGCCAGATTTTGAGAGGTTGATGGAGGGTAACTGTCTGGAAGGGAGAGGAGGGAATATCAGATCCCGAGTGGGAACAGGTGGAGGGCTTTAAGATGAAGTTTATGTACCTAAGAGTTTGTCTTGAAGTTCTCTAAAATAAATGTTTTTTTTAAAAGAAAGTTTGGAGCCTGGGGAGGCAGCTTAAAGGGGCTGGAGAGTTTGCCATGCATGTATGAGGACATGATTCAAGGCACTACATGGCTCGATGAGCTACCCTATGTGCAGCTCTGGCAATCTTATTCATTAGACCCATGAGTTGGTAGGAGTGTCTCCTGGGCCCACTGCAAAGGAGGAGCACTGCTCCCTTTCTCCCCAAGTGTATTTTACCTAATATTCATTACCCCTTCTACGATTTTAGAGATGTTTCCTATAAACTGAGAACCACAACTAATGTCTATCATTTTTTTCTTCTAATGGATAAATGAAGCCATCATTTATTTTACTCTTGGCTTTAAACTATACGAATTTTATTTTCCCAGAAACATTTGAGGAAAACAAAAAAGTGCCAATTCGCTGTCTGCTTAATAGTAAGGATAAACATTATTCTTTCTAATTCTTTTTTGTGGGGGAGGGCCACACCTAGTAGTGCTCGGATCACTCCCTGAAGACTCAGAAGACCATACAGAATGTCTGGAATTAAACCCTGGATAGCTGTGTGCAAGGCAAACACTATACCTGCTGTACTATCTATCCAGCTCAATATTATCTCTCCTTATGTGTGGAAATCATTCTTACTACGTTCATAGAGATTTTACTACGTTCATAGAGATTTTACCTAGAAATTCAGGTAAGACCATTCCTTTCCTTCCAAACATTGGGTCAATTCTTAAATTGTGAAAAGCCGTATTTTACCTACAAGACTGCAGTGTTTTTTCTTGTTATGCCCAGAACCCTGAGTGAAACCTTCCACTTACTAGTCACTATCTTAAGCTGAGATTGAGAAGCTCCTAAGATCTTGCCTTTGAGCCACAAAATCCCTGGGACTTTGTCATTAGTTACAGCAAGCATTGCATGAGTGAAACCTGACATTCAAACAACTTAAAGTTGATCTGGGGAGTCAGGACACCTCTTCAAAGCTTGGAAATATAAATCTTAAGGTCCAGTAAGCACAGGTGTGCTTGGCTTGCCTTTGGGGCCTCATCTTTTTTTTTTTTTTGGTTTTTGGGCCACACCCGGCAGTGCTCAGGGGTTACTCCTGGCTGTCTGCTCAGAAATAGCTCCTGGCAGACACGGGGGACCATATGGGACACCGGCATTCGAACCAACCACCTTTGGTCCTGGGTCGGCTGCTTGCAAGGCAAACACCGCTGTGCTATCTCTCCGGGCCCATCATCTTTTTATCTCATCTTACTGAAGACTCAGGACCATGTTCTCTGGTTCCCACAGACCCCCAGCATTTGAATGTCACGGTCATTTCAGGGGCCTGTGAGTACAAGCAGGCTAGTTAACTTCTTTGAGCTCCAGGTAGAGCTATTACTGACAGTGCAGTTTCCACTAAAATCCACTTTGAAGAATTCAATTGTTGCAGGTGTGTAATGCCACAGCACAGGTGACCCCTTATTAGGGACACGGAAAGAACAAATGGGGACTGACTTTTCTATATGGAAATTTTTCAATATGGAAATCAGGGGTCTTCTTTGGAGCACATCTTTTAACCTGTACAGAGATAATTCTGCTGAGTCTATCTATTTAAAGAACAATTTAAAAAATAACCTCCTCTGAGAGAGCCTAATGAGAGTAAAACAAACATATTACCGAGTTATTAACTACTGATGCTGCTTCTAATGAGCTCCTTATCAGGGCCAGTTATTTGCAGACCATGAAACTGACATGAGCCTCTTACATGGAATTAATAACCAGGACTCCGCTCAAAGCATCACAAGGAAAGGCCGCAAAAATGGCTGGAATAGTATGCAAAAGACTGAGGGTCAGGGGGACTCGTGGGATTGGTGAAGGTCCAATAATGTGTCCACATGGGAGAAACAGGCCCCCCCCCCCCCGACTTGGAAATGAATCACTGTACACATGCATTTTCAAAATCTTTTCCTGTTGACTGAGGGAAGCTATGCACTGCATCTCTGCCAGCAAACTTCTCCGGAATCCAAATATCCAAATATGCTCACAGGTTTGTTCAACTAGAAATAAACTTTGAAGTTCTGGTATTTTTGCTTTGTGGGTTTTTCTCCCTCTTACTATAGGGAGATCAATTAGGGAACATTTAAAGAATACAAAAAGCATTGATAGGGGTCAGTGGTTAGATTTAGGGAATTCTGGTGTTATTTCTTTTAATACAAAAAACGATGGCTAAACTATATGAGGTCAAACTTAGAATGAGTCTCTACCAAGGAAACTGTCTGTAACTCAGCTATTGTTTTAAACAAAATTCTACCTCAGAAGGAATATACCTTTGTCAAACATTATTTTCTGCAAAGTACACAGACCTCAAAGATCGTTCTGCTCCGTTCTTTTCTTTATTGTCACAGTCCAGTGCTAAAGCCAATTTGTAAAAGAATACCATGGCTTTAATGCCTAATCCCCTTCTCTCTGCTTCTGGTTATTTAGAGACAACAGGATCTTGCAAGATGCTTTATTTTGATTTTGGCTTTGTTGCCCCCAGGAGATCAAACACCCAGAAATCCTTATCTGGTTGTACTCTTCCAGCTCTTTCTAAAAGGCTGCTGGAGCAAGGGGGTCTGTGATCTGGGCCCCACCCTATTATTGTACTGTATTCACATGAGAAAGAAAGAGAGACAATATGATACCCTTTAGTTCTTAATAGGAAAAGGGCAGGGGCTAAGATTTGTCTGGGAAGGGAATCATCAATGTACACTTTCAGCCCAACAAGTCAAACACATCTACTGTTTTCTTTGCCCTTAACTTCCTGTGAACAAGCAATATTCTCCCAGCTCCATCCCTCTCCAGCCTGGACTCAAGTTTTGACACACACAGAAAGCCATTCCTTTTCCTTCCATCTTGCCAACTCTCAGCAACAGTAACAGAGGAGACTAAGGGATTCCTTTTGGATCAAGTTCAAGGGTTCCTGAACTCTTTTGAGTGGATGCCACACAATCCAGCTCACAGCTCTCTGGAATCTGCTCTACTGCCACTTGCCTGTGCATCTCTCCTGGGTGAGACTGAAATACTGTTGGTGCCAAACCCACTTCTCCAGTATCTTTTATGGCCCCAGGCACATCAATAAGTGACTGACTCAGAACAGAACCTCGTGAAAAGCCACCAAGTTACCTGGTAGATGATGTACTGGGTAAAGACCTCCTCATAGCTCCTGGACTCATGCTGTAGTACGAAGAGCTTTCCAAATCTGAGAGAGAAAAATTTGGGCCAGTTCCTGCAGCTATTGGTGCTAGAATAAAAATGGAAAGAAAAACAGACATATTAGTTGAGTTCTGTGAGGAAAAGTTCCATGGGAGCATATTTCATTGTACTTAACACATCTCTTGAATTTATATGGCAAGCATGTCCCAAATCATCAGCAATGAATTCTGTCCTATTCATTATTGCCAATACAAATCTTTGACATCAGAAAAAAAAATGTTTTTTTATTTTCCCCTAATGGGCCTTTCCATTTCTTTGATTCCTTAAGTTGCCACCAAAGCTACAACTTTCTTGGATGCATTCAGCAAAACCATGTTGTGATCTTAAACATTTTTTAATGGCATTACCTTGGCTGCTTTAATTTTGATTCTTAGACCTTTTAAGCATTTGTATTTTGGGATCAGTTCTCAACTTTAAATTTCTCATTCTATACTATCTACTCCCATCTTGTTATGATGAGAAATATAATTTTTTCCTCTCTCCCTGAATCACCAAAATACTCTGGGTCTCCTTGACCTTCGAATTGGCTGTCCCTTTAACTGACAGCTGGTTTTCAAAGTGACTGTGCTTTTTCAGATTCAGCTCCTACATGAGATGTGATTCTCAGGATCACTTATGTGCTGGGGTAGAGGATGGGGTCCTCTGGAGACCCTGTTTATAGCAGCTATACAGGATCTATTTTTGAATAGCTAAGTTCCATCTATCAATACTATAGAACTCTATAAAACTAATGGTGCAACACAACGGGTACAAACAACTTCTGTTGGGAAAAAGATACAAAAGCTTGAGCAGTAGACACTGGCTGTACTGAATAAAGCTTTGGATTGAGAAGCAAACATATATGTACACAGATATATGGTATGTGGACAGAGGCTCATATCCCAAAGAAGATGACATAATCATGAAATTCACAAAACAGTGACTTTCATTCATATGGCAGATGTCACTGAGAGACAGCTATTGCTCTGAGAATTGTGTTAGATGAAGAGATGCTCAGATGAGAAATAGGTTCTCAGAACCATGCTAGAGAAGGCAGGAAGGTACAATCAATAGTGTCTGAGTGGTTCCACACTGAATCTGGTCCTCGATTGATAGACTGTGAATGTGGGCATTCAACCCAGCCTAGGCCAAGGGAGTAAAAGGATCTCCAAACATGAGAACCCAGATAGAACATGAGAAGTAGGGGCTGTAGAGATATTACAATGGGTACGGCACTTGTCTTGCACATGGCTGATGTGGGTTTGATTTCCGGCATTGCATATTGTCATCCAAGCCCACCAGAGCAGAGCTAGAAAAAAGCACTGAGCACTGGCCCAGTGTGAATCCATAAACAAAAACAAAACAAAGAAAGGGAAGTGAGGAGAAGCAGAAAGTAGAAGGGAGGCCTTCCTGAAAGAAGAGACCTTCTTTTATTTATAAAGCAAAAGGAACACAAGAGGCACACAGCAACTTGGGGTGATGTGTAGTGTGAAACATGGGCAGCAGAAACCAACCCTTGAAAGAGCTAATAGATATCTTGAAGAAACATTATGAATAGAACCAAAAGTTCATAAGCTCCCAAGGCAGTCATCCTGCTTCACTCTTGGGATAAAGGCCAGTCAAGGGGGCATGAACAGAGCCCTGAACAGAGGACAGTGGGAAATAGGACACACTACTAAGAGGATCAAGGGCTCAAAGGCCATGAAGACTCCTGAAATAGGAGGTGTGTCCTAAGTTCAAGTTAAAAATTAAGAAAATGCACAGACTTCTATAGGGCAGTAACAATGGAAAAGGAGGATCAGTAAAGAATCAGTGCTTAGGCACTTTGCAAACTGTGGTGTCATAATAAAAATAGAAAAAAGGTTGAGAGGTGCTGCAGGTTTCATTTTGGTTGTTGATGGTAGGAAGCTACAACTGGCAGTGCTCAGGGCTTACTCCTGGCTCTGCACTTGGGGATTATTTCTGACAGTGCTCAGGGGACCATATGGAATGCTGAGGATCAAACCCAGGTTGGCTGAAAGTAAGGTAAGTGAGTGCTCTGGACTAAGGGAATAGTGGAGGGAGTTGTCAAATTGCTCTTCTTAGCTCTGTGCCTGGAGATAACTCCTGATGGTGTTCAAGAGATAGAATTCAGTCCCCCCACGTGCTCAGCAAGCACTCCAACTTTTAGAACTACTATCTTTCAAACATGAGTTGTATTTTATTTGGGGGACTACATCAGATAGTACCTGAGGTTATTCCCAGCTTAGTGCTGGGGTTGGTACTTATTGATGCTCTGGAGGTCGGTCATACAGTACCTGGGATCAAACCCAGGGCTCCCACACTCAACCCATACTCTTTGGCAAACCCATACTCTTTGTCCACAATGAAATGAAAAATGAAACTCTTGGGGCTGGAGAGATAGCATGGAGGTAAGGCATTTGCCTTGCATGTAGGATGGTGGTTTGAATCCTGGCATCCCATATGGTCCTCTGAGCCTGCCAGGAGCGATTTCTGAGCATAGAGCCAGGAGTAACCCTTGAGCGCTGCTGGGTGTGACCACAAAAAAAAAAAATGAAACTCTTAAATTCACTTGTGCTTTTGTTCTGAAATCCAAACATGTCTCAATAGCAGACTGTAAACAGAGTTCTAATTAATAATGTGCAGGCCATCCTCCAATATCATTCCAATATCATTCTCTCTCTCTTTTTTTTTTTTTTTTTTTTTTTTTTGGTTTTTGGTTTTTCAGTCACACCCAGCAGCGCTCAGTGGTTACTCCTGGCTCTACGCTCAGAAATCACTCCTGGCAGGCTCGGGGGACCATATGGGATGCTGGGATTCGAACCACTGTCCTTCTGCATGCAAGGCAAACGTCTTACCTCCATGCTATCTCTCCAGCTCCCCAATATCATTCTAATAGCTTACTTATTTACCAAATCTTCCTTTTAACACTTTTTAAAAATGGGCTACAGAAAAGCTGAAGAGATGACCCATGATACATCTGTACCTCTGCTTATCCCATATAATCTACCAGTGTTCCTGACATCTGAATTGTATGTGACTGTTTCCCTTCTTGACCACTTGACCACAAAGGACAAAGGCAAGGCTAGTCATTTAAATCAACTTCACCAGTTCCAGAAAGCAGCAGAAGTCCTGAACATAGCTTCAAAGTACATGATCTGCACATGACTCTGGAGGACAGACACAAATGTCAAGGGAGCCAAAATAGGTGAAAAGAGAAATAGAAGCATGTGGTGCACTCTCCTCTTAGTAGGCCAAAGTGACTCAGACTACAGATACGTCCCTTTATCATCCAATGCACCCCTTCTGCCAACTGCTTTGTAAACCTCACTCCCAGACCCCCCAGTATTCTGAGGCAGATTGCTTAAGGTTACCTGAACCCCAGTGGGACATCTGGGAGAGGGTTATTCAAGAACCTGAAAAGTGGGTTTAGACTTGTCTTGAATTTCAAAACCTCACCTGGTTTCCGAATGAGAATTGGCTTTCACTTCCCATGGATTCACACTGCAAATGCTAAGAGGCAAATTCTTAGCTTTAGGGACACAGGCTCAGTGAGGAGGAAGAAGCAGTCTTGAGTACAGAGTCTAGACTAGCAAGTAGGGAGCTCACAAGCACTGCAGGTGGGCTGCCTACCCTCCGGTTTTCGGTTTTCCAACCAGAAAACAGGAATGAGGAGCTCAAAGGGGTAACTTTTGAGGAAAGGATATACACAATGGCTCCTGACTCTGCTCAGGGATCGCTCCTGGCAGGGCTCAGCAGACCATATGAGATGTCAGGATCAAACCCAGGTCAGCTGTATGCAAGGCAAATGTCCTACCCATTGTACTATCTTGCTGGCCCCTCAAAGGCAGAAATTCCAGGCTCACTCCTCTGAACATTTGAGGAACCAGGCTCTGACAGACTATACTGATAGCAGCTAGCATCTCTCCCAAGCAAACTTTCAAGGCAGTTCTGCTTCTAAAATGAAAAGAACTAAGTTTCAGCGTGAGGTTAAACAACTTGCCCCAGTTTATAGAAAGGCCAGGAGCGGGGAGACGAAATAGAAACTGAGAGGGTCAGAGCCTGAAGCTCTGCTTTTCTGACAGCACCAGTCTGACTCTCACAGGCAAGGGCGCCTTGAACTTGACATGTCAAAAAGGCCAGTCTTGTCTCTGTCCCCATCAGGGTTCTGTGCCAGAGGAAGGATAACAGCACCTGACCCTTTGATGTAAGCTGGATGTGCTGAAAGTCTGACGAACAGGCAGAGAATGTCAGGGACATTCAAAGAAGTCAGAGATCACACTGACTTGTGAGGTCAGAAGACAAGTGGGATTCCAGGAAGCATTGGCCCTGAAGCGAAACCTTCATGCTAGTTAGGATGGAAAGAAGCAGAGTGGAGCTGGTGTGTGTGTGTGTGTGTGTGTGTGTGTGTGTGTTTATGGTTAAATGTCAGAGAAGTTATAAAAGAGATCAAAATAACAGTGAAGGGGGGCACTGGGACACTGGCAGGATGTTTTATACATCATGAAAATTGTACTGTTAATAGTATTTAGCTTTAAAAAAGACAAGAATTTGAAGAGGGGGGGGACAAATTCTGAGCTGGGAAAAGAAAACTACACGTGAAGAAGATCAGGATGATGAAAGGATATTTGATGTCACACAGATGGGGACCAAAGGTTTTGCATATTGGAGAAATCATATGCAAGGTTAATGCAGGAGTTTTGGCGAGAGGAATAGGAAAATAACCATCACTGATATGAAAGAGACCCCTGAGCTCTACCAGGGTAACCCAGATCATCCATGACACCACCAAAGCAGTACCCCATCTTGAGGTCTAACACTGAGACTTTTACCTGATTTGCTGAGAATTGCTGGTGGTGGTGGGGTTCAAGGGTCTCCTGAGCACTGCTTGGGAATTCCCCCAATAAGAAAATAGAGTATTCAGAGGGGATATTTGTCTCTTCTCAGATAGTAAACAAGCATAAAAGACCTCTTTTCAATGTTGCATTGTGATAGGTAAGAAATAAGCAAATTACCACATTTTCTAATATATAAAATAAACTAAGATGCATGTTGTCTAATGTGCTTGATACATAATAAATTCTTTGAGCAAATTAAATAACCAACATATGTCAAGAATTCAGCATCCATGTCTTCCCAGGATATCAAGTTGGGTGATGAAGTGAAAGACTAAATGCTTTCTGAGGTGAGTTACAGAGATGATGGAGCCCCTACCAATCCAGGAATGTTGAGGAAGGGCTGAACCAAACCCAATGAATCCCCTCTATTCCACGAGTTTATACCATGTATACTTGACAATAGACTTTTTCATTCTTAACCTACCAGTTTCTACCCAAAAGACTGAGTGCATTTGAACACTGCCTACAAAGACATCCCAGGGCATAGGGAAAAATGCTGGCTTGAATCTTAGAGAGAGGCTCTGGAATCCCAGTCCTGCCAATAGCCAACTGGCAGGACCTCCCATTATGCTAATTAGTTATGCCTACAGGAGAAGCCAGACACTCCACCATGATCTCTGTCATCACTGCTGAGATGGACAGCTCCAACCCATAACAAGGACTAACATTTATTCTTCCTCAAGGAAGAAATTGAGGTGCAAAGAAATTAAGTTACTTTCCAGGGTCATGAAGTCCAAGAGGGATGCCAGGTGAACTTTAACCCTCAGGATCCTGCATCCTGCCTAATATTTATTTGGTTCCCAGAGTTTTGTATACACAATGTGTCTCATTATGCTTCATATGGAAAGGCAAGAATGACTGTCTTTATCTCCCTATCTCCCTGCCCCAAACTTGAAGCCAGGAGAAATGAAACTAGAAATCTCTCTTTGCTGTCAAGATTGCCCACTGGTTCTGCATGAAAGTCCATATTCAGGACTTAGAGAACTAGCAAGTTCTCTGAGTTGAAATACATCAGGCATGTATTTGAAATACAGGGGCATCGTTTCTCAAAAGGTTAACTTTGGAGAATTGTCTCTTCAGATGCTCTAAATCATTTGTCCCTTCCCCCTTCTTCCTTCTCATGAGTAGAATGTAGCCTTTGTGTCATTTCTTAATAAATGGTTTGCTATTAAGGAATCATTATAGTAATGTGGGCTATTGGAAGAAAGGGGTTACTTTAGTAGCCAACCCTCTTAATGACCTGCTCTTCTGCACACATTAGTAGTTGGATAAGGTTGTGGTTATTGAACTTCTGCCATCCACCAGAGACAATCTGCTCAGGCTTGCATTGTTGGAAAGCAAGGATGATGATGGGGTGGAATGAGGGGGGAGGGATTCTATCCAAATTTTCTAGCTACTCTGCTCGCAAGATGACAGTGCACTGAGTTTACAACTTGTTCAACAAGAATCAGCGGGGAGCATTAACTAAATGACTGGTATGGCTAGCTTGCTGCTAATGGCACATCTCTATGGAGAGGCTGCATTTGGTGGAATTCAACAAATCTTTATGGAGTGCTTTTAATGTGCCAGGAATACTTCTAGATGTTTGAGATACATCAGTGGACTAGCTATATAAAGTCAACTGTCCTCATGGGGGTTGCATTTTAGTGCTTAGCCATCAGAGAGGTCCCTTCTTCAATTGTGGCAACTGAAGGGTTTGGAATTAGGGCCAATGGACAACCTCTTTCCCCCACAGCCCCCAAAGACTATTAGGATGGCACAGCCAACTGCCAACATAGAAAGTGACTCTTCTTTCTCCAAATTACATCCATCTGATGTATTCCCCAAGGATTTGGGAATTTGTATTCTAAGACTGGGTGCTGGGAGGAGGGCAGTGGTCACCCATAAAATCTGTGGACCTGGCCCAATTTAGCGTTGTTGTGCATTCTAGTGGCAAAGATCTCATAAGAATGGTCATGTCAGTGGTGTAAAAAGAGTAAACATGGGGAAAATACTGGTACTTCTTTTTTATCAAAGGCACAGCTGTGAGACCCACAATGCCATGGAAATGCCAGCAAATCTGGAATCATGATTCAAGGGAGTTAATTTGGAAAGTCATTGATGGCAAGAAAATGCAACTTCTTTGTTATATGCCTTCTGCCACGAAATGCTTCCTGAATACTGCCTATAAGGCAGGGTCTTTAGAAAGATAATAATAATATGATAATAATAATAATAATAATAATAATAATAAAGTGTAGTAAAATTAGCTCATTTGATCTATTTGTGCTCTCGGCCAGTTTCCTGACTATGAGGGTCTGTAAAACTGATGAATTTGCATGGACCAAAAGAAACTGGTGTAAGTAATTTGTGTAAGAGGTAACAGGGACCTAGACTGCTATAACTCAGACACCCTGCAGATAGAACATTGCTGTAGCGTGAGCAGTGATGGCTTAGAAAAATGACCACACTGCAGTCAGTCTGACTTGAATGGAAATCAATCATAAAGGTACTTTCTCTGCAGCTTCGACACTACAGTCTTCAGCAACTCCTTCGCCAAGCAGATTTCTGGTCTGCAAACTATGGTCTGATCTTTTTCTAACCTTCCTTTCTAGAAGGTCTGACCAAATGCAGGCTCAATCATGTTTTATGAAATAGGAGAGATCCATAAAAAAATGAGATTGCATGATACCCCTTCAGTCACAATATTGCAGAAGGGAAGTATCTAAAAGAGAAGTGGGGAGAGGGTGGGAAGAGACAGGAGAGAGGGAGTGAAGGAGAGAAGGAGGAAGAAAAGGGGGAGGAAAGTAGAGGGAGAAGAAAAATGTGTGCCACAGTGGCAGGCAGGGGAGAGGGCAATGGGGAGGAAGGAAGGGAAACTAGAGACATTGGTGGCAGGAAATGTGCTCTGGTGAATGTTGTTGAACACTACAACCGAAACTCAATCATGAACAATTTTGTATGTGTAACTTACAGTGATTCAATTAAAATATCTATAAAAAATAAAAGTTGTTACATTCATACATGGATATCTTGTAAGGGAACTCAAACTTTTCCTGGCACCATAAGATCAAGGCAATGCTTTTTATAAAGGAAAGTCTCAGGGGCCCAATGCCAGCAAACTGGCAGGTGCCCAGCTCAGAGAACAGTTTTGTGCCCACATGAGAAAAGGAGATGTGTGTGTGTGTGTATGTGTGTGTGCTTATGGGCTTATGGCAGCTGGTGGGAAGAATAAGGTGAACAGAAAAAAATCACGTTTCTTTTGGAGGGGAGAAAGAAAGGGTTAGGAGCATACAAAGAAGTACTCGGGAGCTACTTCCAGCTCTGTGCTCAGGAGTGAGTAACTGTGCTCAAGAGAATGAGCAGTGCTCAGATATATAGTACAGGAAATCAAACGAGAGTCAGCTGCAAATAAGACCACTCACTCTTTAACCCAGAAATACATATTTCTTTAAAAATTCTATTTTTGAAAAAATAAAGTAGGAGCAATTTGGGGTAGAAGAGGGGAAATAGGAGCAACCCATCACTATTCATCTTTCATGATTCTAAATCTGATCTCTTCACAATGTGAATCATGAAAATTTATCATGAACAAAAATTATTGGGATTCAAATTTGCAAATGAAATGTACTTAGGGACTTCATTGCTATAAAGGAAACACAGTCTCACATCCGAAGATACTTCAATATTGGAACAAGGAATGTAGCTTTAGTGGTTGAGTCTTGCCTGTTTGAGTCCTTGAGTTCAATCCTGGGCACTACCTTTCCTATCACTAAAGGATCCCTAAGAGATTCTGGGTGTGGTCTGGTCTCTTAAAAGAAACCAACGTCACATACATACTTACTCTAAAAGAAAGGAACTCTCTTTTATTTAACTCTGCATTTTTCCTACCATGCCATGTGAGACACACAAAAAAACTAAATGTTACAGAATTGATTTAAATCATACAATCTTGTTAGCAGCAAGAATTATTTTCCAGCAGGCATTTATTATGAGCCAGGCAATGTGCTAGGTGTTCTTTGCTGAATTACCTCATTTCAATTACCCTTGATACTAGCCAGATCCCCGAGGGAAAAAAAATTTGGTATCAGAACCATTACCAAATGAGAAAATGAGCTCTAAGTTTGAGCACCATGATCAAGATAATACAACAACCTAAGTGCCAGAATGGGGATCTGAATTCATATTTTTCCAAGGTATCTGCCAAAGATGCAGTATTGCAGCCCAGTCTAGTAAATCCCAAGCTTTCTTACATCTTTACTGGGGAGATAAAGTCTAACAGGTTTGAGCTAAAGTGATGGTGCAGCAGTAGGGCATCCTTACACGTGGCTGATCCAGAACAAACTATGGTTTGATCCCCCAGCGCCCTATATGGTCCCCCAAGCCAGGTGCGATTTCTGAGCACATAGCCAGGAGTAACCCCTGAGCATCATTTGGTGTGGCCCAAAATAAAAAAATAAAATCTAACAGGTAGCAATAGAAGAATAAGTATCATACCACTTTACAGGCAAAATTTTACCTTCAGCTTGGTGAAATGACTCTAGTGGTAGAACATGGGCCTTGTATGTGGGTTCAGGCCTCATCAATGTGTGGACCCCACAACAATACCCAGCATATAAAAACAAGAACAAAAAAGTCTCTCTTTCTTGCATCTCTGGACCTCAAATATCACAGTAAGGGCCTGACCCCTTGGGCTAGAAGGAACCACGATGGGGCAGGCCGAGCTGGTTGTGCTGCATTAGTGGCTTCTACCTTTGGGAATGCAATTGATTTTCTGCATTTTAGAGCACCATCTCGTCTCAGCTTCGGCCTGAGGTCAAATGTGGTCCCTGTTTAGTATCTGACACAGCCGCAGTCAGGGGCTGAAGTCTTCCCTGACGGGTTGGCTCTGATGGCCTGATCGGGCTTTTTCACCACCAGCATCTATAAACGGGGGAAAGACCTTTGAAACATCAGCTTCTTCACCAAGAGTGCCCTGGGACTTGAGGGCCATTAGCTGCTCAAGAACCAAACCATCAACGAAGTCCTGTCCCAAAGACCTCCTGGTCCAGCTGCCTACACTAATAGTTCTCAATCTTGTCACACCCTTTACCCCCAGTTATTGAAAAATCATGGCTGCTGATACTGGTCAGCCACAATGTAGATTAACTACCTTGAGACCTAGTGGTGGTGAGGCTGAGCATGATTGAACCATTTGTAGCCTAATGAGGACTCCAAGCACTGACAAGTGTCTTTCTAAACATTAACTTGGATACTGAATTTCAGCTCAAACCCCAGTATTATTTTTTTCTCCTGATTTTGTTTTGTTTTGATTTTGGTTGTTGTTGGTTGTTTTAGTTTTTGAACTACATCCCGCAGTCCTTAGGGCTAACTCCTGGCTCTGTGTTGTTCAAGGATCACTCCAGGTATTAGGGATAATCTTGAACTAGCTGCACACAAGCTAAGCACCTTTCCTGCTGTACTATCATGCTGGCCTCTTATTTGAGATCTTATTGTGGAATAAAATAGAGTTTCTGTCTGTCTTTTAGAAACACCACCAATAGCATTTAGCTCCTTGATGTTACTTATTAGGATATGTATATCTGCTTTCAACAAACAGCTGAGGTTGATAAGTACATAAATAAAGATTTAGTGAAAACTAGACTGCCAGTGAGGGCCACCAGCATGCTGCTGTTACTCACGGGGAAAGTGACACCCACGATACAAGAGTAAACAATCTTTTACTACAGAACTAAATACGACTTACAAAAATAACCCAGGTGTACTTTGATATATAAAAAGTCGTTATTGTGTCAGCGTTTGACAGCACATTTTTAAAACATCTTGTTCTCCACTTAGAAACCCTGGAAGTAAAATTTCCAGAACAGTGCAAAAGCTAGTTGAAAATGGAAAATCCAAATTCCTTCGCTTCCTAAGTCAGATGACACAGATCTCAGGTGAGTGAGCTCTCATTCTAACAGAATTATCAACTCTCAATGGGCTACTAGAATAGTCTAAGTGTTGAATATAATTGCTTTTTTTTTATTTTGTTGTTGATGGTGGGAACAACCCGTAGGACTCAGGTTTTACTTTTGGCTCTGCCATATGGGAGGCCAGGGGATGGGCGTTTCCATATACTATACTGCCTACCTGCTATACTATTTCTCTAGCACTCATGAGCATAAACTGTTAAATCAGTTCTTGTAAACCGATAGAGAAACCCACATGTTTTAAATAAATGTATGCATCAGGCGATCATCTGAGCACACAATAAAAATGTAGGGCCAGAAGCTTTGTTTAGTGATGGTCACAGCAGCCATAGTGGCTGTACAACTGCTGGGATGCTGTAGAGACTTGATA
Source organism: Suncus etruscus (assembly GCF_024139225.1). Lineage (NCBI taxonomy): Eukaryota > Metazoa > Chordata > Mammalia > Eulipotyphla > Soricidae > Suncus > Suncus etruscus. The sequence continues at coordinate 16,903,380 of NC_064853.1, forward strand.
TTCTCTCATGTAACGCTCAAAGCACTCCCAAGAAGCATCCCTGTCTCCAACATGCAGGTGATGGTACTGCACACAGTTGGCACTTAATATTTGCTGAGTGCATAAATCATTATTGCCTACAAGGAGAACACAGCTGGGAGGAGTTCACTTCAGACTCAAAAATTGATTGGCTAATATATGACTATGGGTAATACTGAATCCCTCTCAGTTGTGTTCCCTGTTTCCAGCATTCAGGGAATGGTTTCACAGAGTTGGCCTTTAATAAATATTTGCTGACTGCCTAAATCATTATTGTTCAGGAGAGCAGAGCTGGGAGAGGCTCAATATTACCTAAATTCATATACCTATTGACTAACTGACAGAACCCAATTTCCAGTGTTCTAGTCTAGACTGTTTAATGATATCGAGAGGTGATCTTATACATAGATTTTCCTTTATCTATTTATTCTTGGTTTGTGCATCCAATAGTACTCAGGGCTTACTCCTGGCTCTGAACTCAGAATTATACCTGGCTGGGCTCATGGAAACCACATGTGAAGTCAGAGATGGAACCCAGGTCAACAGCACTTGAGGCAAGCATCTTGTCTGCTATTATACTATCTCTCCAGCCCTCTGTATGTTGATTTAATATAATGCATCACACAGAGGTAGAAATAACAAACATAGGGACAGAGATTGGAACAAGCCAGTGTGTGCCTTGAGCTGCTACATCTGCTGATTCTCTGTGACAGACCTTGCCAGTTAGAATTTGAGAACTGGTAAAGGTAGCAGGAGCTTCTGCTTTAAATGAAAAACCTTGCCAGGAGCAACTTCACTGCCAGCTTGAATCAGAAAGGTAAAGTGGCCTGGAATGAAATGGAAGGGCTGGACCTACAAGCAGAGTTTTGGCTGGCAGATCATTTGGTGGCAGGAGTTCACTCTTGCCTTGGAGTTTTCCCTTGGAGCAGCATGACATCATAACGCTGCTGCCAGTGCACAGGGAGATTAAGGGCAGACACACATTTCCATTTCCATTGTTAGGTAAAAGGGGGGAAGACCTCTGACTTAATGAGACTTTTTCTGAATGGACAGAAAGAATCAGGTGAGGCCACCCAGAATTTCAGCTGGGTTCAGAAGAAAGAGTAGCTAGACACCCATCTCTATTACCCACCCATCCATGCCATGTGCTGCCAGTATCACTGTACAAATATGCACCCACCCCAAATAGGCCCAGAAAAATGAAAAGGGGTGGGGGAAGAGAATCATCCAACAAAATCTTCTTCTGAGCTAATTCAATTTCAGTATTTATTTTGAAATTTTATTGAATTATAGTAGAGGAAACCCACTCAATTAAGCCCGCCAGACGGATATTTTTCTTCCTCAGGGTATGGGTGATATTTATCATTTTATCTCTCTGTGAGGAGGTGATTAAAACTAGGAAATGCAACCTTTGCAGTGTCATCTTCAGGTTAATCTGACTTAGGCACATTTTGAAAAACTCAGATGGCTGACTGATGGGCACTTACAATTTCAGTAAATTCCATAGATTTTGTTTTGTTTGGTTTTTATAAAGTTGTCTTTTGGACCCCAGAGCCCAGGATATTTATTTGTAAAGAGATTCCCACTCTTTTTGTCTGCTACTAGCCAGACCCTGGAAGTTCTGTAGTTGATGACTACAGATAGAAAATGTGTGATGTTCATTTTAAAATTACTAGTAGAACCTGCTATTGACCATCTAATTATGCCGAGTTCCATTTATAAACATAGCTAACCACTAAGTTTATGGAGACTTTTTCTGCTGCTTTAATAGGATATTGATCGGGCACAGAGTTTGAGTGGACTGCCATTGAATTGTGTAATAGCCAGCAAAAAAAAAAAAAAAAAAAAAAAAAGGCAAGGTCACACAGCTGCTCTTGCTATGCCTGCAGCCCATTTTTTATGATAATCTTTCTGTTTCTTCCTTTAATGCTCCAGCCCAAATGATTCCTTAATTTAAAACCTAGCTCTTCAAATTAATTTCAGGAGAGAGGATCCCAGCTATCCTGTTGCTCCAGCAGAGAAACAGATCAGCTCCTGGTGCAAGTTTCAAAGCCCTGTGACTTTAATAAAACTACAGAATCCCACTGCAGCTCTTTGACGAACAATTTCCTCCGGAGATCTTTGCTGCGAGATCATTTTGTGATTTTTTTTTTTTTCAAGTTTGGGCTTGTTCCTTCTCTCAAAGAGCTTCAGTTTTCTTAATTGTATCCGGTGGCAATAATTGTGTTGTGGGCGGTTCCAGTAAAACAGGTTAGAATATTAGAAATCGCTCTTACTTATCAGCTGGCCAGAAATGTCAAGTTTACAGCTCAGGGGCTCAGAAAAGCAACAAGGATCTAGGGGTTGGGGGAATGGGGGGGCTGGGTGTGCTCTGCAAATGAGTGAAGTCACTGTAAATCTTAGCAGTGATCCCAGGCCAGAGAGCCCCGAGGAAGGAAGAGTGCCTGTTTCCAAGGCAGGAAGCAGCCACTAGGGTGCCACCTCATGCCAGGCTGAGACACAGCGGCTGGATTCTGTGCTCTGTCTCCTCTGGAGGAGTAACTGGGGATCCTGAAGCCATCAGCAGCCAGGCTTTGTGGCTGAGCCAGGACAACTCAGCTGCTGGATTTTTAATAGATTCTACAGCAGTGCGGCAGGAACCAAAAATCAGTCTGGGTAACTGAGAGTGGTTTTCACACCCAAGGACTCTCAGGCTGGCCACAGTGTACAGAGAAGAAGCTCGGCTTTTCAAAATTCCAGGCCCGTGAAGTCATCCTGACCCACGAAGTTTACTTAACCCTTGCAACCGGCTTGGGGTACAAACCACTGAGAGAAACTGAGAAGCTGCAGGGGGGGTGTGGGTGTGGGTGGGGGTGTCACAATGGCCTGTGTGTGTGTTTGTGGTTTTCCTTTTTTCCAGTGTTTAAGGGCTCTGAGTCACTCCCCCCAACTTCAAGTGAAAACAGTCAGCACTTTGGCAGGAAATGGGCACAAGTGGTGGGTTTTTTTGGGGGGAGGCTTTTCTGGGTTCCTACCGGGAATGGCATTTGACAGCCCCAAAGCATGCACTAGGCAAACATTGATACAGAAGACCAGGAACAGAAATCCTGTCTCACCTCCCCCAAAACCACCCCACACCCACATCTGCCTCAGGGCCAAGATGCCTCTTCAGGGGGCTGAGGGGTTCCCTTTCTAGGACAGAGACCAATATGAATGGCTTTGATGGAGAATGGGACATTCAGCAGAGGGGCGCTGCATCTTGCTTCCCAGTTTTATGCTGAGACTTCAATGGCTCTGACCTGCATTGTGTGCACTTATAAACCCTTTCCCCTAAAGCACAAGAGAGCCCCCCAACCTTCACAATGACTAAGGTTCCTGTTCCCTCTGCTTCTTACCCACATAGGCAGCATTTTATCCTGAACAAAGTGACAAATAACTAGTCCTACTTTCAGAGGGTCCTACCATATGCCTAGAGAGGCAATCTCTACTGACTATGAAGTGGAAGTCAGAGGCTCCATTAGGGCCTTTGCAGATGATAACATTAGAAAGATGAAAGGTGAGGAGGCCAGAGGTCAGCATAAAGTGGAAATGAGGGCCAGAGAGGGCAGGCACTCCACAGCACTGTGATATGCTGGGTATCATTTAGTGCAGAGCCCCCTTCTGCCTTTCTGTCCATCACTTATCAATGATGCAGTCTACAGCTCTCCCTCTTTCCCTGTAGCAAATGATTATAAACAACCAACCTCAACACTGTTATTTCAGGGAATCCCCATGAAGAAATGCTGAAATTGTAGGCCCCTCATTTAGTGACAGTGAAAGGAGGGAAACTCCCAAACAGTACTAACAGGAAGAATATTTGTGTAAATAAATATTAAGAGTATCAAATATCTGGACGGAGAGATAGCATAGCAGTAGGATGTTTGTCTTGCTGGCAACTGAGCCAGGAGGGACCTGGTTCAATTCCTGGCATCCCATATGGTTCCCCAGCCTGCCAGGTTCTGAGTGCAGAACCAAGAGTAACTAACTCCCTAGCATCACTGGGTGTAGTCCCAAAACCATCCAACCAATCAAACAATCAATATAAATAGTTTTTTCTTTAAAAAAGAGTAACAAATATCAAAACTTGAAGCCAAGAGAAGGGGGCCTCATTAAACTAAGGATCAAGAGCCAGGCTTGCTATGTTACATGATTAGTGTGATTAGGATGGACTGAGTTTAGTGGAGAGGCAGAGGCAGGTCTGGGGATTAAGGTGATCAGGTTGTTAAGAAAAAAAAACGTAATAACAGAAATTCTAAGATGCTGAGGCCACTTAAAGTATCCACAGATAAGGCAGCCCAATGACAAGTTCAGAGTTCATTTGGCTTAGGGAGTAGGAAGAAAGGGCAAGACAGGAAGGCAGGGCAGCGGCGAGTTTTAGGAGGCAAAACTGCTCAACCCGATGTGACAGAGTGGATCCAGGATCCAGCTGGCTGCACATCTGCCCACCCAGGCAGTTCACACCAACTATGAACTTCCACAGAAACCAAGGCCAGCTCACCCGCTGTACAAATGCACCACACTCAGAAAAGGCAACCACAAGAGGGGAAACTGTGAATATTGAAACTCCGTGCTAACCTCAAAAGCATTCTACATAAATAGTCTACTAACTGAAAATAAAAAAAATGTGGGCTGGAGAGATAGCATGGAGGTAGAGTGTTTGCCTTGCATGCAGAAGGACTGGTTCAAATCCCGGCATCCCATATGTTCCCTCGAGCCTGCCAGGAAGAATTTCTGAGCATAGAGTAAAGAGTAACCCTGAGCGCTGCTGAGTGTGACCCAAAAGCCAAAAATCAAAAAAAAAAAAAAAATCAGACCTGAGAAAAATCCAGGAAAAATAAGGAATTATTTGTTTGGGTGTCTATAGAAATAATTTTAACCTTGAATGGGCAGAATTCATAAGTGAAACATGTCACAAGGCTAACATCCTATGTTAGAATATTTACAGAAAGTGCAAAATTACTAGCTTGTGTTTGCATCTGCAACACAGCTGGTGGTAGGAAGGGTGGGGAAAAAGTACAGGTACAGTACATGCCTGGCATATACCCCATCCTGGCTAATTCCCAGCCCTTCTTTCACAGTCCTGAGATCCTGAAACACCTAGAATATTGTTACTGGAAGTCCTAGGAAGGCTGAGGCTTGAGTGTTTAGTCTTCTAGAGTGATGCGGTAAGGATGCTGAGCTGGGAGGCCCTTGCCTCAGCAGTACTGGCAGCCTATGCCCATGCACCCTGACAAACCTGGTTATAGAACTCGAAGAGAGAGGGGGCAGGGTTGCAACTTTGGCCTGGAGCCACAATGAGACTAACACAGCCCCAGTTCCATGTCTGCCAAACGGTGTCAGTCAGCATGCAGCCATGTGCATGCAGGTCCTGGAGTGATTACACAGCCATGTGTAGAACCAAAGGGCATCCAAGAACTGAAAGCTGGCCCTGATGCCAGGCATCCACACCACCACCCTTCAACAGCCAGGAAGCCAAAGCAGGTCCCTCTGCAAATTTAATCTGCGGCCCTGCCTCTGCTGGCAGATTAGGATTCCTTGCTAACCTTGGGGCAGACACTGACTGAGGCAAGGCTTGGGGGATTGAAACCTGATAGATACATCCAGGAAAATGAGGAGGATGAATACAATTCTGGGGGTGAATTCTGAACATATGAGGTCTATCTCCCTTTCCTAATCTCAGGGTTCCCATGGTAATGAGGACTGGTCTGAGATATTACAGCAGCCAGGGTAGAATAGAAAGTTCTAGTGCTCTAATCAGGGAGATACAAAGATCTCTTCTTTTTATGCATTTAGATGGCTTCAATTCTAGGAAGGGCTCAATGAATGCACATGGACACTTACATGCAGATCTATATGTCCTGCTTAAGTACAGATACACTTGCATAGAAAATGGGCAACCCTGGGGGTTGGAGAGATAGCACAGAGGTAAGGCATTTGCCTTGCATGCAGAAGAATGCAGTTCAAATCCTGGCATCCCATATGGTCCCTCGAGCCTGCCAGGTGTGATTTCTGAGTATAGAGGCAGGAGTAACCCCTGAGCAGTGCTGGGTGTGAGTAACCCCTGAGCAGTGCTGGGTGTGACTCAAAAACCAAAAAAGAAAGAAAGAAAGAAAGAAAGAAAGAAAGAAAGAAAGAAAGAAAGAAAGAAAGAAAGAAAGAAAGAAAGAAAGAAAGAAAGAAAGAAAGAAAGAAAGAAAGAAAGGAAGGAAGGAAGGAAGGAAGGAAGGAAGGAAGGAAGGAAGACAGACAGACAGACAGACAGACAGACAGACAGACAGACAGACAGACAGAAAGAAAGAAAGAAAGAAAGAAAGAAAGAAAGAAAGAAAGAAAGAAAGAAAGAAAGAAGAAAGAAAGAAAGAGAAAAGAAAATGGACAACCCTGGATCCTTTTGTGAATTTGGAACATATAAACCAAGCGAAGGGGCTGGAGAGATGGCACAGTGGTAGAGCATTTGCTTTTACATGCAGCCGACCCAGGATGAACCCAGGTTTGATTCCCAGCATCCCATATGGTCCCCTAGCCTGCCAGGAGCAATTTTTGAGTGTACAGCCAGAAGTAACCACTGAGCATAGCTGGTTGTGACCCAAAAACAAAAACAAACTAGGCACATGCAGAGACAATGTTACTCGAATCCCTCTTCCAAGTCCAAGGTATTTAATTCAACAGTCTCTCACTCAAAACTAAATTGACTGCCACTCTCCATCCAACTCTAAATATGCTGCCCCTCCATATCATCCCTTAGCTTGCTTCTCTCCTACACTACACACAACAATCAAGCACCAAGGAAGGGCTGTGAGTTCCAATTCCTCACCCTGGAATGTCTGCCTCCTCCTCTCCCTTCCTAGTGTCAAGCTGTAGAATCTTCGAGAAGGCTGGTTTAAAAGTATGAATTTCTGTATCACAGGGACTTTATTTCACCAATTTGACTTTGGACCAATGAGTTACAAAATTGGCAACTTAATTTACTTATAAGATTAAAACAAAAACCAAATACATGAAAACACTTTCTTATATAAGGGGCACTTCAAGAATTACTTTATGTAACACATGTAAAAGCATAGTCCATTGGCTGAGGGATAACAGGGAATGTTCAACTGTCTTTAAAGTTTCTCTCTGTCCCTTGACTCTCATCACATACTGTTTGGGTCCTTAAGAGATGACACATTTAATGATATGAGGACAGATGTCAAGATAATGGGTTGATTAGCTGCAGTGGATCTCTTGACATGAGATGGGTGGACATATTGTGCTGAATACATAGGGAGGGTATATGAACTTGAAAGTACTCATTTTCACAAGGCATGGTTCTGCAAAGCAGTGGATACAGCAGGAAACCAATGCTACTAATGTAATTTTTTTTTTTTCTGGGCAGTGCCAGGGCTCACTCCTGGCACTGTGCTCAAGGATCACTCCTAAAAGTTCTCAGGGGACTAGATGAGCTGTGCTGGGGATCAAATCTGGGTTAGCTGCATGCATGGCAAGTGCCTTAATTCTTTGGACTCTCAGGATCACAACAGTGGGAGTATATCATAGGGAGGGGGTACAAAAATACCATGTTAAGCAAAGATTGCTCCCCTTACTATTGAAACCAGAACACCATAGTTTTTACAGGTATATATATTTTTAACAAAATCATGTTTTTCATGGAAGGTGTGTATGCAAACATGAGGGTCTAACACTTTCTCCTTGTACTACGTTATGTCATAGTGAAAATACAATGAATTTGATCAATGGAGCTGGTGGTGACAAGTGTGCTAAATTCACTGAGGCTGGTGACTATTGACAAGTAGGTAATGATCACACAGCACCTAGTTCCTCATTAAAGGCATTAGCATTTCTTAAAGGTCAAAAAGTTTTTTCAAAAAATAAAAATTCTTAGAATGAGGGAAGCCTCTGATTTATTTTTTTTTTTAACTCAGGTTTCATACTTTATTCTTAAGAAAGTCTGTGAGACAGGTTTTTCCCCATGCCTCCCTTGAACTCCCAATTCCAAACTCTTGGCTGTGGCAAAACTTGGTCCCCTGGTGAGAGACAGAAGGACTTGAGAAACTACTTCTATCTCCAGGACACCCATGTATAATGCAATTACAGACCCAAAGCCAAAGGCTGTTCAAGATACTTACTCTGTGACACTCTTACCAGCTCGGTCACACTGAAAACACCTGATGTGACGAAACTGTCCTGGAAGCCCAAATGTCCTGAGAAAATAAGAACAAGAGAAACCAAGTGTCAACAATAGAAATCAAGTGCCATCATGTCTCTGACAAGAGACTTTTAAATAGAAATTTTTGCAGTGACGGCTCATTTCATACTGGACTCTAGCTAGCATTCACATAGGAGGGCACAGTCCTTTGGTTAGGTAGGTAGATAGATTTCTGGGCTGAATCTGGAGGGTATAGGAAGCTGAAACACAAACAACTGGGTAATATTTTTGAGGTAGTTAAAAAAAATTTCAGCAGGAAGTCTGAAACAAAAGAGGAATTAAAAAGAGTGGTTACCTTGGCTGACCTTTGAGAATTTAAGGACTGGGATGAAAACAGGCTACCTAAGAATGGGCCCAGTGAGCTAAATTCCCACCATCATTTTTAAAAACATTATTCTCTCGTGGCTGGAGTAATAGCACAGCAGAAGGGCAATTGCCTTGCACGAGGTAGACCCAGAACCAACCCAGGTTTGATCTTAGCATCCCATATAGTCTCTTAAGCCTGGTAGGAGTGATTTCTGAGCTCAGAGCCAGGAGTAACTGAGTGCCGCAAGGTATGGCTCAATCCCACCCCCCCCAAAAAAAAAAAAAACATTTTTCTCTAACAAAACATCTGATCAGGGTTAGCTTGCAATCATTCAAATCAAGCAAGACATAAAAAGGTTTCCGTTAAGATAAACTAGGCAAATCTTGTAAAAGTCAAACTATGAGAAGTGAGTCCCACTCCTTAAACATGAAAACAAGTTATTCCAAGGAAAAATAATTCAGATATTTAGAGATGGAAGGCTGCCTATCTCAATCCCCACCCCACCCAATAGGTTTATTTATTTAAATGTTTTATTATTAATGTTATTTATTATTAAATGAATTATTAATTTATTTAAATAAATAAACCAATAATTCAGAAGTTCAAAACAGTTTCACTTTGGAATTCTGTATCTTTTTTGCTTTTGCTGGAATTTACTTTCCTTTAAGATGGGTGGCAGTCATTATTATTTCATTGTTCATTTATCTTCACAGTATATGCTAGACCACAAAACTTTTCAAAAGCAAAGAATATATAATCAATGTTGTCATTTTCTATTCTCCCTCCAAAATTTTATCAGTATATGCAACTATATAAGATCCTGTTCAGGTTATCTGTCTATAGTATTAGAGTAATAAACTGCTTTAAAATTGGGCAAAGTAGTTGGTTAGAATTTTAAAAATAAGTGTTCTTTGTAATTCTCTACATATTTAGGAAATATAATGCTTAAAATATAGGCTAATCTGAATATACAGCAAACAATCCATTAAAAATTATGTTATTGATAAAAGCTAGATTTTGCCTACTAAGGGGAAGCAAATTTACCTATGGCATCATTTATGCATGAATACATTTGCTAAATGTCATGCACATAAATACATGCAAAAATCCTCATGTTTGGAGGATTATAAATGAACCTACAAATTATTATTATTTTTTCTTGTGTTTACATTAGACTTCTGCTTAAAGAAGTGGTTTTACTGGGAGTTTAAGGAAAATAATTCACTTAGTTTGATATCAAATTAAAAATCCAGGATATTCTACATAAAACAGCTCAAAATTTTAGAATCCAACACACACACACACACACACACACACACACACACACACACACACACACATAAATGTAGCATTTTTTTATTTGAAAAAAAAATTAAGAAGTTTCAGTTCCTCAGAGTCAGAGAAATGGTAGTACAGCAGATAGGATGCTTGCCTTGGCTGTTGCAGACCCAAGTTAGATTTGCTGCATCTTAAATGCTCTTAGGAGTCTCATCAGAAGTCATCCTTGAGCATAGCCATAAATAAGGCCTGAGAACCTCTGGGTGCGATCCCAAAAACTCAAATAAAAAAAAAATAAAATAAAGTATCAACTCTCAAAACAAAACCACATCCAGGTACTTAGTTGACTTTTGTCTGATACTATCCAAGGTATCTCCTGGATTAAGAGAAGCGAGAAGTAAAGATAAATAATAATAACAAAAAATTCTCCAATGAAGCCTTGGCAAAACAGACTGAAACACCTTTCTATTGTGACAACGATAACATGAGATTTATCCTTCAGACCAAAACAAAGGAAATCTCACCATAATGTACGTTAAGTTTGTCTTAAAGCACATAGAACAATAGCAAGGAAATACGCAGGTGAGTAGGGAAGCTAGGGCGATCTCTTGCTCTTGCTCATCTTCATGTTACTCACTTGCGGGCTGATACTTGTTTGAGCTCTAGCCTTTGAAATTCCTAATTTTAAGGATGACCTCACATGAATTTCTATACAGGGTGAATGTGAACACATGTACTTTCAGGCTGCCACTGTAAAAGCAAGCAATATGTTGTGCAAACTAAGTTTCACCTGGCAAAGAGCTTGAGAGGTGGGGAAACCCCTACATTCATCCATTCAAACTCTCCTCTCCCCATGGTCCCTTCCTTCTGTCTGCCTCTGAAATGTGATTTTTCTGCAGGGTTGATGCCTAAGACTGTGCTATTGTATCTCCTTCTAGGACATCAGCTACCTGTCTTGACTGTGGTAACTGAGAATACTAGAATAAACATCTGTTTCCTTCATCACTGTCTTCCATGTCTGGGACAATGTAGTTCCTAAGAGAATAGCTGTGGAATGAATATGTGAATGACTACTGGTTTGATATCCTCAAATTTTTAGCTTGGCCAATAAGTTTTCTTTCCTGGGTTCCAAATTCATAGAGTAAAATATTTATAGGCTATTTTTACCAGAGAGGACACAAGGGTCCTCAGACCAATGTGTCCAAAAACTGAGATTGTTTGCTTCTCCCTAAAGTCTGTGCTTACTTACTCTTCTGAATTCACTCCTTCAATGACGTATCCAACGTTCATTGACTTGTCTGTGTTTGGGTGCCATTTCTGACTCCTGCCTCTTACAAAAATGCATATCCAACTAAGCCGCACTGATTCCATTTTCTGACTGTTTCTTGACTCCATGTGCCTCCATCTGCCCCTTCTAACTGTGGCTCCAGCTCTTTCCAATTTCCACCAGCAGGATGCAACAGTCTCCTAGCCATGTTCTCCAGCCTCAGCCTGGCCTTCTTAGCTCTAACTCTGCAGCCAGAACTGATTTGCTAAACAGGCAAGTCTGACAATTCCTTCACTTATTCAACAAAGAATTACTGGAGAGTCTAGCCTAGTATGTGCCAAGCATTGCATTATGGGAGGGGGGAGATTAACAGACTGTGTCTATCTTTAGGGAATGTGCAATCTAGAATTAGAAACCATGGGAAATGTGTAAAACCAATGCAATATAAAAAAACCCAAGTGGTACTATGGATCTAAGAAAACAAATAGCTAAAGCATTAGAAAGGGTGGTCTTTCTCTGAGAAAGTAAGATACCAAGGCCAACCAAATAAAGAAAAAATGTGTGCTTCTGGTGGAGACAAGCATGGCATGATAAGATTACAAGGTATAAAAGAATCTGAAAATTTTCTAATCTAAATTTACTTTTAATTTTATCAACTTATCATTGATTTAAAATTTGGAGGAAATCAGGGAACTTAACTCCATTCACCAATATGTGTAGCTGTTATAACCTCCAGAAGAGAGAGAGATAGGGAGAGAGAGAGGGAGAGAGAGAACTCTATCCCAAGTGTGAGATATAAAAGAAGCATAGTAAGGGAACAAGCGGTCAAGTCATTGGAACTGCAGGTTTTGTCTATAGAACTGAACTTACTTGGAGGATGGGTTGGGAGGGGCCCTTAGGACACTGGTGGAAGGAAATGGACTCTGGTAATGGGTGAGGTGTTGTAATGAGTACAAGCAACAAAATCATAAATCTCAGTACCTAAATTTAGAAAGGTACTATTACTTTTCTTTAAAGGACAAGGTATTAGAGAATCTGAGATCAATCCCATGTGTTTCATGATCACTCCCTGTCAGAAATCTTGAAAGAGCTCCACAGAGAGTTGCGGGAATATACCAACTTCTCATGGCCTACAGCAAGGTAATCTATGTTCCCCTTTACTGCTTCATCTTCCATCTCTGGTCTTCCTTCCTTCCTGCTCAAGCCCTAGGCCTAAGTGAACACATACTCCTCAATGATCCCACCCACAATCTCCCACCCACCATCGCTTCTTCCTCAACTGCCCATCTCTTCGACTCTTTGCCTGGTTTCCCGACAATAATCTGGTGTGCTCTGTCAAGAGCTTGCCAAAGACTGAAGGGGCATCCTGGCTTTTTCTTCAGTTAGACTACGAGCTCTTAGTCAAGAATAACTTCCATGTCCCAGTCTTCTTGGCACTAACCGAATGTCAATGAGCCTTCCAGAGATGCTTCTGACTGAACACACACTGAGCCCCAACATGCTTCTTTTCTTCTTTTCTTTTTTCTTTTCTTTCTTTTTCTTTTAATAACACCTCTAAGAAAATTAAATCCTGTTTCTTGGTGTCTCTCACTTTTAGCCATTGAGTGTGACTTGCTTGAGCCAATGTATTTCTTAAAACTCTTCAAAAGAATCATCCCACAGTCTACCCCCACAATCCTTCCCTGCCTCAAAAAAACCCTCCAGAACATGACAATAAAAGAGACAACCCACATAGATGAAACTTCTCAGGGAAAATGTTCCACTAAGGTTTCTGATGAGAAGTATCAGTGACTGACCTATGTTTCACCTCATTTTGGGAGACCCAGTAAAACAGTAAAAGGGTCAACACTATTTCATGGCCATATAGAACCTTCCCTGTTTCTCACTCAACAAGAAGTCTAGTGCCCAGGCCATTGTGTGAGAAACCTACATTAAAAATAACCCACTCTCTACCAGATCACCCCCCCTCCCAAGAAGCAGCAACCAGCCTCCTAAAGCTAATTTTTAATAAAATATATGTTAGTTCACAGATAAGAAAGATAAGATTTTTTCATCATTAGGTAAAAGACAGTAGAACTATTTCCCAAGTCTAATGCAGCCATCCCCTCTCAGGTGATCAGGTTACCCACTTTACAATTAGAATGTACCCCCACTGAGTGAAAGGGGTTCTGGGATCCTTGGGGGAGAGAGTAGGGGGCACTGATATTGGGTGAACTATGTGCATGAGAAACCATTATTAACAGGATTGTAAAAGCAATTCATTAAAAATATTGATTTTTTTTAAAAATAAAGTGCGTTCCCAAGAAAGGTCTGTGCAAACATTCCCTGGTACTTTAAAAAAATATAAAACTAATTTTGTTTCCTCACCAATTATCTGGAAAACCACTGATGTACTCTAGCAGGACATAGCAATGAGAAATGAAACCCAAAAAATGATGGAAAAAATGACACAGTAGTCAGAATTACTAAGCAAACTTGAACAGAAGATTATTTTGTTCACCCTGAACAAACCAAATAATAAGAATGACTTTCAGGGAAAATACATGACTCTGGGCATTCTGTCTCATTGTATGACATGAGAGAAAAGTGAGCAAGGAGGTAAAAAAAAAATAAACTGACATAATTCCACATTTAGATGTTACTATTAAACAAAGGTCCTCAGTGAGGGGTGGAGAGGTACCTGCTTTGCATATATCTGACCCAGAGTTTGATCCCTGTCCATGAGTGATCACTGGACAAGTCCTGCCAGGAGTGTTTTCTGAGCACAGAGCCAGGAGTAAGCCCTGAGCACTGTGGGGTGTGCCCAAAAATCAAAAGGAAAAAAACCATATTCTCAGTAGGCATGCTGAGTAAGTCTTCCTGAGACAAAAAGTCAGCCTGTACCCTATTCAGACTGTCTAGTCCCAAGCCATAACTTAGGAGACCAAATCATGTGTACCCTCTTTCGTTTTACAGAAAATGGAGGGGATTCAGCAATCTTGTTTCAGTGAATTCCCAATCAGGGTTCAGACTTCAATGCCTCGTCATATATGTATTAGGGAAAGATTAGGCTTTCCTGGAGAGGCAGCAATATAAACAAGCAAGTTCTATTCTAGGTGGCAGAAAAAACGGCTCTCAAGGCTGAGAGACTTGAGACTGAGAGGTGAAAAATGCCATTCATGCTGTGGGAACACTCCTCACTGAAGATCTCACTGCCTTTTAACAGGCAGAAAAGGAAGAAAGTCAGATGTGTGGCGTTAGAGTGCCTCTCTGGAACCAAGCAGAGGACAGGACAAAGTGACTAAATCGCACAAGTTTCCACCAGGCCATGTTCTTTTGTTTGCCTTTGTTTTGTTTGGGGCCACACCTGGCAGTCCTTAAGGCTTACTCCTAGCTCTGTGCTCAGGACTCACTCCTAACAGGGCTGGGGGGGGGGGACCATCTGGGATGCCAGAAATAGATCCTAGGTCAATCGATCAAGATAAGTGCCTGACCTGCAGAACTATCTTTCTGGCCCCCCGAAAGCTGTTCTTGTGGGTCCTATGGGAGGAATGAACATGATCTTAGTCCTAAAAATCTGGTTAATGGATGCCAAAAAACAAAACAAAACAAAAAAAAAACTGCTCAATAGAAGTCCAGGCCACCCAAAAAGTCATTCTCTTGTAGCATCCTTCAAAGATGGTTCCAACTCCAGTGCTAACTTCTATACAGAAGTGAGAGAACTGGAATATGTGCAGGCCCTGGATTCAATCCTGGCTGCTCACAGAACTGAGCAACCTCAGAGAAACCTCAACTCCACCTACAGACCTCTCTTCCAAAGGGAGGATTTCATTTCTCCCATTGACCTATGAGCCACTGAAGGACAGGACTATGTCATTATCACATGTTGGTCAGAAAACCCAGAACAATCCCTGGATCCTGGTGCAAAACTGTTATCCTAGCATGCCAGTGAGTGATTTGAGACACCTCATTTGAGAGCCTTTCCTGCTCAGGAAGGGTGTTTCAATATAGGGGTCTCATCTGCAATTAGGACATAATTTTACTCTGTCAGATGCAAAATGATAATGTCCAACAGCTGTAGGTTCTCTGCTGCTTCTACTAGGTCCAGTTTTACTGAATGCTTCTGATACTGACAGAATCCAGGGCACAGGGACTTGAGAAGAAATAACACAAGGTCTTTACTCTTGTGGATAAGAAGTTTCCAGGGAAGGAAGACATTTAAACCAAGATTTTCATCATGCATTTCACTAAAATTGAGTCTACTGCAGTGTACTACTTGAATTTGTGGCTGCCCACATCTGACAATGGCCAGCAGGTTTCATGTCCCTATCTCCCTCCCTGTAAAGATGGGGCACTCTTCAAGAGTCAATGGGAGGGAGACAGCCTGTTTCATCTAACTGCCTGAAAAGAAATCCTAACCCCCAACATGGCCTCTTCCTTTTCATCAAAATTAGAGCAGCTCCATGCAGAAGAAGAGTATGTTCAATGGCAGAGCAGCCAAACCGAGGCTATGGGGGCTCAGCATGATACTGTGTAGTAGAATCATTCTTCAGACTGTTAAATTTTCCCTTTTAATGTCAACAGTGTCACAAATTTGCAGTCCACAGGCCCAGGCTAACCTGAAAATGTATTTTGCTTGGCCTATAAAACACTACAAGTTTTTTGAGATTGTATAAGAATGCCTTTCATTTCACTGGGGGAGGCATATCTAGCAGTACATATCAGGGGGCACTCCTGTTTATTGCTCAGAGGTCACTCCTGGTGATGTTTGGGGATAAACCTATGAATATTTTTAAGCTAGACATAAGTGGAGAACCATACAGTCCAGTATTAGTCATGCTATTTCACTAATTTCAATACTTCAAAAGGCCCCTCTGGGCACTCAATTTGGTGATACCTGCTTGGTAGCTGCTCCCCACTTGGCTCTACTAGCCAGAGGTGGTTATGAATACAGTAGATGGATGGTTGGTATCTTGTGACTGAATTTTAAAAGACATTAACATTTCATGACTTCCTTGAGAGTCAAGTTTTGACAAGTTTGTACATTAAATACCCTGTCTGGTATTTTAAGCCCTTTGACACCTGGCCTCTGGAACACCCTTTCAGCACCTCTTCCAATACTTTGCAAATACAAACTTTCTATTGCAAGCAAGTGTGCTTTCCACTATCTCCCAAAAACACATTCCATTTTCTGTATCAGGGTTCATGTCTATGCTTCCTAAAATGTGTTCTGCAAGCTGGTCCTGCCATCACCTCACCAAATTCCAATAAAGAAAATAAGGATACAACACAGGTGTGTATACAACATTGTATAGAAAAACAAGTTTAAAAAAATACAATCACATGTGGGAAACTCTTCAAGTCGCTATAGTGAATACATTTTCTTAACTGTAGCCACCCTACTCATGTTGGCTATTGTTCAAATTCAATTATTCAGATTATTGTCTTGGTAAATTTGACCAGGATATCATTTGGTTTGGGGAAATGTTATTCTGCATATATACTGTCCTATTCCTTTTCCTATTTTCCTTATTTTGTTTAAGAAGTGCCAGTGTGCTGAGGATGAAAACTCTTCAGTTGATTAACATGCCTAATGCAAGCCCAAGTACGGTCCAAATCCAGAAACAATTTGTACATCTCTCTGCACACAGAAAATGGGTCATGACAGAAACAGGTATTGTAGAGCTCAGCCTCCTATCTGGGAAATATAACCACACTTACTAACTCTAATTAGTGTTAATTTTCATCTAAGGTATTGATTTCATTTACCCAGCATGCACATTTTGTGCTTAGTATTCTTCTAAATATTTAGACAAAACTCATTCACTTCAAACTCTGGATAATTGGTTATATTCTTCTTTGATAGGCATGAAAGGTGGATCTCAAGAGTGGTTAAGTCACTTCTTTACTGTGACACAGTCAGTGGATGACATAGATTTGGGTTTATTGACCTCTATTTTACTATATAAAATGAGACATTTCATGACATTTAAATCTATCGTGTATAACGTCAGAACTTCATTAATGAGTCTAAACCAAAGACCTTACTGTATCTTTTTATCAATCCCTACAGTTTAGAAAAGGAAGAGCAGTATTTCATTAAATTAAGTTTGCCTATTCAATGAAGTCACATAAAAAGAGTATAAGTTTGAGTTATAAGTGACCGAATAACAAGAGGGTATATCTAAATTGATATAAATATATAAAATATTCTGATGTAAAAGTACCTAAATAAAAAGTGAAAAAATATTTTATGTAGTTGTATGTTTATAATTATTGGATATATGACACCACAAGATGAACTAGAAAATAGGAACTCTATTTTTTTCCTTTTTTGTTTTTTGAGCCATATCCAGTGATGTTTAGGTGTTACTCCAGGCACTGTGCTCAGCAATTACTCCTGACAGGCTCAGGGTAATATATGTGATGCTGGGGGTCAAACCCAGGTTAGCCACGTACATGACAAATGTCCTACCCACTGTACTATCGCTCTGGCCCCAGAAATGAAGAAACCTTAAAGTCTATCTGGTAAGGAAACAATTATCATTGCATGAAAGAATTTTAAACTAAGAATATATTGTGGTCTGATTTCTCAAAAGAATTCATTTCACAAGCTTGTATTCCTGTAATTTCTCCTGATTTTCCTTGATTTTTGTCCCTTGCATAGGCAGAATATATCTCTCATCCATTTTGCTTTCCTTCAAATATTTGAATACTGTCAGTCAGCCCTAAGTATTTCTCCTACAGGCAAAACATCCTCTTCCATTGTTTTGCCAGATTAGCAAATTAATTTTTCCACTTCTTGAATCAGTCATTCAGTAGACCTCTAACAATGATCTAGGTATTTTATATGGGGACTTTTAACTTGTTTTTTGTTTTGATTTGTTTTGGCCACACCAGTGACACTCAGGCGTTACTCCTGGCTATGTGCTCAGAAATAGCTCCTGGCTAGGGCAACCATGTGGGACACCTGGGATCAAACCAGGTTCATCCTAGATCAGCCAAGTATAAGGCAAACACCCTACTGCTGTGCTATAGCTCTGACCCCAGAAATATTTCACTTTTTAAAGTATTTTTAAAGTAAAATATTTCACTTTTTAAGCATAAAATTTCTAGGACTAGAGAGACAGCAGAAAAGGCTTGTGCATAAACTTTGTACTCAAGAAGGCTGGATTTGATTTCCAGCAATGACACTGTGTACAAAGCCAGAAGTATCTGAGCATCACATTGCATCACACACACACACACACACACACACACACAGAGCAACCAACAAAAAATAGTTAAATATAAAACTACTTGATGTTAGGGCTAGATACTTTGCATGCAGGAACGAGTGTGAAGGTTGATTCTTGTGACAGCACAGCCCTGTAAGCACTGGGAGTGACCCTCAAGCACTGAGCCCGGAGTGGCCTCTGGGCACCTCTGTGTGTGGGCTAAACACAAAAAAATTTTTTTTTGCTTCATGGTAGAATACAAAGCAGGTTTCATTATATTTAGCATAAGGTTAGCAATGCATGAATATTTTAAAATTAATTTTGCTATTTTTTAACACACCATAAACTTAAAAGCACTTTTTAATTAACTTGGTTTTGAACTAAAAGTGGGGTTTGAAGCAACCGTAATCTTTGCAGGTTTTCAAAGTTTTCCCTAAACTTGGAGGTAGGAACAACTCATAATCTACAAATGGATCAAACTATTTGTAATACTTCCAGTTTCTGCTGGGGAACAAAGATGGGAGGAAAAATAAGGAGATGAATTCTCTGAATACATAAGAAACTTATTACCTTAAATATTCCCTGAATACATCAGAAAGTGATTACCTTAAACAAAACAGACAGGAAACTGGATCACCCCAGGGCTACCCTGGCTTACCGGATGTAAAACAGCAAAATGCCCATTGTGCTTTCTTCTCCCCCTTTTTTTGGGTTTAATTCACAGGGTTGTGAAATCACTCACTGAGAACCCAGCTTGCTAACCCCCTGAGATCACCAGCAGAGCTGACAGGAATGATGGCTGCTCAGAGCCCATTTGAAGATACTCAGCACTCATTTGAGCTCAGCAAGCATAGGAAGAAAATTATTAATAAACTGAACATATACATATCTATTAATTTATATATTTCACATCATCAGGATTATTGGGAGGAGGTTCCTAAGTAGTGTTTAGGGTATTGGGGTCACTCTAGGCAATTCTCAGTCAATCAGGGTGGATGGTAAATTCAAAATCTCAAGGACATGGTGTTGTACTGTGGTGCTAGGGACCACCACGGTCATGCCTGGCAATGCTCAGGGACCTCCAGAGCTGTACTAGCAATGCGGCTTTTGTGTCTCAGGGAAGTGGGTACTTGGGACTGAATTGGACTTCAATCTGGAGGACACCCTCAGCACTATCTCTCCAACCCTGAGAACAATATAGTGATTCTCCTCTCCCTGCCCACCTCCCACAAATACATAAGTTACAAACAGGTATAGCTTTCCAAATGCATAATATAAATTACTTAAGTTATTTTCAGTAGTTACATTCACAAAATAAATTCATCTCTGTTTTTCTTTTGGTTGGTTCATTTTAAATCAAATTGAATTTATTCTACATAGTTGAAGAACTATAATCTTTATCTTCTCTTGATTTATTTCTGCAGTGGTGGGGATTGAACTGAGGGGACTCACACATGCAAGGCAAGAGCTCTAATTTAGAGTTCTATCGCTAGTCAGTTTTATAATTTTTTAAGCACTTTTCGGGTCAACATTCTTTCTCACTTTCCTCGAACTAGTTATGTCTACCATCGGTCACAGCATGTGTTCAATGGCAGAATCTACACTGCCCATTTCTGCAGCTACTACGATATGCCACAATGTGTGGGCCACTATACTTTTGAAGTTTGCTGGCTTAGCACTGCACAAAGTATTTTAGAAGTACCAGAAAATTCTTTGTGAAATATAACAGAAAGCCATAGACTGTCCCAGCCATGTGTTTGCACAATGAAAGAACACTTTTAAGACATTAAAGTCATGTAATACAATTCTTGGCTGGATTTTTTCTTGTTAAAAAAACTCGACTAGGAGTGATTGGAAGAGAAAAGGGCCAATATTTGACAACAGAAATCAGCATAACCTTTTAACTGTGGCAGCCATGGGTGACTGCCCTTTGACCTTAGAAGATTATGTGGGATTTCAATGACAACAGCTGGAAGTGAGCATGTGTGAATAGAGAACACAGATCTGAGGCCTGGTACAAAAGACTGCACAATCTCTGCCCAGATCAGAGTGCTGATTAGAAATTGTTTCCTCCTCCTGGCTTAATAGAGTGTGATAATGAAAGGGGTTTTGGGGGGTTTGGTTTGGTTTTTAATACTTCCAAAAACAAATTATTGGTAGATTTCTTTCAGACCATCTTGCCCTCTTTAACCCCTTAAATCTTCAAGATTTTCTACATGATGATCATTCCAACTGTTTTAAGGACATGATTAAATATTATACTTTGCTTTACATACTACTGTCAACAGACACAATATTTTGAGTTCTCTTTTTTGGGGGGTACTTTTGGGTCAAATCAACAACCTCTGGGGCTCTCCTGGCTCTGTGTTCAGAAATTAATCCTGGGGGGGGGGCACATGAGATGCCAAGATTGTACCTGGACTGGCTGTACACAAGGTAAAACCCTACTATGGCTCTGGCACCTCTTGAATAAAATAAGCTCCACTGTGGCATTTCAGATGGGGTATCATTTTTGTTTGTTTATTTAGTCTGTCACACATACATGCCCATGTACATACAAACACACACACCTTGATTGAGAGTCCAATGAAAGAGGAAACTATAACTCTCACTTTAATGTACCTTTTGTAAGGAGCATATTGGGTTCTCAGTACCTATATGAAAAATGAACACAGAAATAACACATTTTTTTTACTTTTACTTTTACTCTTGAGATATAAAGGTAGATGTCTAAACTAATATTAAATGATTTTTTTCACCCTTTTCTTCAACCGATTTCACATATACATTAGCAATTGCTTGAGGTCTTTAGGTGAGTTTACCCAACAAGAACACATGAAAAATGGGAGCAATTACTTCCTTGCAAAGAGAAGGTAACTTAACCAATAAATTGAGAGATTTGACTACTCAGAGATTATGGTTATTTCCATCCCTAAGACCCTCGATGAGTGACATTCATTGAACTGAAAAGCACCTAAACTGACTCTAGTCCATTCTCAAATTCCTTTGTTGGTTTTTCATACTTGATGACACTGTTCTGAAGCCACCAGAACCATGCCACACGATTACTGAAAGGATAGCAGATTCTGAATCATTTGCATAGTTTTGGTTTTACCATACAATCGATCTTACTTTCCAACCCTCCATATTTTGCTCAAGCTCTAGATATTGCTAAAGACTCTAGTTTCTGTATCACATCAGCAACTCCCTCCTCCTTAGCTTTGGTAGAAGGGGGCCTTTCTTTTGTGCAAAGAGCACCCTGAGTTAGACAAAAAAAAAATCAACCTGGCTGTATGTCCAGGGACATGCAGAGCCTGGTGAAATTGATTCTCCAATCAGACAAGGTCATTCATCTCTATCCCTTCTATAGCAACTCTAGATGTTATTCCAAACAAACTGTGGGACAGATTGTTTTTCAGAATAGACCAAATCCATTTGCCATTTCAAAAGTCTATAAACAGAGTATTAAGGAATTCAATTCCCACAGCAACTCTATGGGCGTTGGCTTTGGTTTTAGGGGAGTTTCTGCCAAGCCCACATATTTGTAAAACTATTGGTTTGGTGTGTCTTCTGCAGCTCTTGAGCTCAGTTCCCTTTAAGGAACGGGCCTTACTGGTGACAGGTATACATGATAAATGTTCCAGAAGGCTGACCTAATTTCCATTGAATTGAGTGTTTTGCTAGGAACATTCCCTCAAAGTGTCAGCTTGCAACCAAGGATTCAAACCTGCCAGTGTCCTTTCTCCTTTGCAAATTATTACCACTGCTTATGAAAAGTTCACTTCAAATGAAATTACTTCTGCCTCACTTATCAAGCTTCTCCAGGCTAACTTTGAGATTTATATATGGTATATATCTAATTTTAAAATAAGTAATTATCATTTATACCAAGTTTCATCATTTTCAGTCATTTGTAATCAGAAAAATGGAATAGTCCTAGGTTAAACCAAAATCAAAGTGAAAACTGCAGTGCAGTATTCTTTTTGAGAGACTGATAGAATTAGATGTTCATTCTTTTTGTTCTTCAAAAAAAATTGTATTTGTGAAGTGTTCTGTGCACATAATACAGTGGGAGGGACAGAACTATAGAAATTGGAACCCCAAATATACTGTTTATTCATCTGTCAATTAACATAAATACCTGCACTTACTTCATAAAGTTGTAGCTTAAAATTGTGAGATCATGCAGGGATGATGCTAAAAAAAAAAAAAAAGAACTAGGAGCACAGCTAAAGGTAACAACAGAGATAGCAGAGATAGTACAGTGGGTACTATCAGTATACCTTACATCAGTATACCTTATATCAGGATACCTTACAGTGGGTAAGGTACTTGCCTTGCACAAGGTTGGCCTAAGTTAGATTCCCCAGCAATTCATATGATACCCTGAGCACTGCCAGGAGCCCAGTGCCCTGAGTACTGCCAAGTCTGACCCCAAAATAAAAATAATAGCAACTAAAAAGGCAGTTCCCTCTGGGTTGGCCACACTCCAGCTTTGAAGAGGTATGGAGATCTCACTTTTGCTTTATAACATTTCACTTGGGGATTCCCAAGTTTTATTTTTAGAGCACTGATCTCCTTTACCTTTGGCCCCCTCTCTCTTTCTCTCTCTGTCTCTCTCTGTCTGTCTCTCTCTTTCTCCCCTCCCCATCCACATTCCACATCACAGATCACAGTCAAATCAGTCTACTTTCTTAGAATTAGTACCCTCCCCTCAATAAAACCATTTAACTTCCAAAAAAAAGAAGTTATAGTTATTATTTATGGATATCATATACTATGGATAAATGGGCTCTGGAATCAAAAAGGGAACACTGGGAAGGGCTGGGTACACTGCAGCCGTGCTCAGGGGCTACTCCTGGCACATGCTTGCTCACTCCTGGCAGTACTCTGGGGGCGATACAGAGCTAGAAATCCATGCAGGCCTCCTGCATGCAAAGCAAAAAAAGAATTTTTGAAAGAAGCTTTTTTTTTTAATGTGCACTAGAGCATAATAAAGGTATCCAAAGAAAAGTTGTGCAGATAAATAACATTGAAAGTGTAATTTTACACTGAATTGAATAAAAATAAAATGATTTTCTAAAGTTGCAACAGCATGAAAACATTAAATACATTTAAAAAGAAAGTTGAAGATACAGCATACTGGGCTGGAGTGCATGTTCTATATCAGGAGATTATATTCAGCCCCACCTTCACCCCCACCCCTCACTGTCCCATGAGCTTAGTTCAAAGTAACCCTAGAACATGGAGCCAGAAATAGACCCTGAGTACATGAGGTATGGTCCAAACCAAACATACAAACAAAATTATAATAAAATAAAATGAAAGTAAATTGAAGAAATGGATTATCTAAAGTGTCATATAAAAGTCTCTAGTACTTGGGCCCGGAGAGATAGCACAGCGGTGTTTGCATTGCAAGCAGCCGATCCAGGACCAAAGGTGGTTGGTTCGAATTCCGGTGTCCCATATGGTCCCCCGTGCCTGCCAAGAGCTATTTCTGAGCAGACAGCCAGGAGTAACCCCTGAGCACCACCCCCCCAAAAAAAGTCTCTAGTACTTGAAAATAAATTAGGAACTAATATTTAGAATCTTATTTTTCAATATAAATAAATAAATAGTTATTTATATTTGTTTATAATCTTTATAAAATACAAGTTTTTCTAATTTTCAGGACAATTCCCTTTTTTCTTTTGTAGAAAGCCCAGTGTTGTTCTGTGTATGGGTAAACAAATTTTGGACTACTTCCAGGATTCCTATAAACACCCATCAGGAAAAGGCCTCATTTTTTTTTTTTAAAAGCAGGTCATTGCTTACAAGACAGGGCTCTCTGCATTGCCCTTTAATTGTGAGGTGAAATGAGAGGATGCTCCACACTATTCTGACTGCAATGTAGAATATGTAAATTCTAGGATCTTTAATACAGAAACATGATACCAACAACGGAGACTGTGTGAAAAATAAAACTGTATTGGCACTACAGACAATGACTTGAATTAGACAAACTAGTTTGCCTGGAGCCCAGAGTTGGTCTTATGCCAGGAAATTTCAGGGGTAGGATCTCCTTGTATTTAGGCCAAGGCTTTTCCTTTCCATGTCCCTCATATTTTGGTGGGCCTATGCGAACAGTAATTGCCACTCTAACACCATTTTTACTGTGCTCCTTTGACTCTAATTCTTAAGAAAACCAACCCACTTAAACTTTTGAGGTTAACTTAAACTAACATGCATGTGCATGGAAGTGTAAAAAAGTACTTTGCCTTCAATGTTTAAGGAGTTATATAAGTTTTATGGCTTTAGATTGCTTTGTGTGCTGCTAAGAAATATTATGTATTACAATCTGGGGACTTGAGGGAAAAAGTAATTGTACATGGGTTCTGTTTTATTTTTCTTAATGTTCTTTGGCTGAAAGTTCAAACTTAAGATATCAGCAAGGGGACTTCTGAGAATTCTGTTTATCGGTGATTGTCCTTCCACTGTAACTTACCATGTCCTCTTTATTTGCATCTTTGTTCTCATAATTAAAAATATAAAAATAAAAAAAAACGGTCATGTTTTACCCAAATTTCTCTCATAAGCAATATTAGGAGTAATAATATAAAGGAGTAACAATGCTATAATGTTTATATTTTGTTATGTTTTATTAAGTTGGGTCAAACTATTTGGTTTGCTTCAACTTTTTCTTTTAATTAAAATATTTTATTTAATTTTTATTTAATTTTATTTATTTTTATTTAATTTGGGGGCCAGAGCAATATAGCAGAGTTGGGTAGGACATCTGCCTTGCAAACAAACAACCTAAGTTCGATCCCCAGCATCCCATAGTCTTCCAAGCCTAACAGGAGTAATTTCTGAGCACAGAACCAAGAGTAATCCCTGAACCCACTGGTTGTGATGCAAAAACATTTTTTTTAATTTATTTGGGGACGTAAGGAGTCATATCTGAGCAGTATTGAAGATACTCCTGAAAGTTGCTTGGGGGATCTTATATGATGCTGGTGATGAAGCACATCAGCTATTTGTAAAGTAAGTAAGTGCCTTAGTCCCTGTATTATTGCTTCAGCTCTGCTCCAGCTACTACTATGGGCCGCCAGAAGCACACTGCCTCTGTTCCAGATAGCAAGTATTTTGAAGCTTGATTCTTGCTTGCCACATTTTCAAATAAAAACTGTTCCAAAAACCTTGCAAGTGAAAGTATTTTGAATGGAACAAAAATACATTCATCTAAAACATGATCATTGCATGTAAGAAGCTCGTCTTTTCAATGTGTTTCCTCCCTGTTCCTGGGTATCCAGCTCCCTGCTTGAGGATAACAGGATCCATCAGAAGACGGCATCAGGACAGGGCTGGGGTTCCTGACAGTTCTAAATCGATGCTAAAAGAATCTGCCTTTTGAGTCAGAAGCATGATCGACATGCTTCATGGTGGCCCCTTTGATCATCAAAGCACTCAGCGATGCAGGCATTTCCTTGATTTCAGGGAAGAGACCCTTTGACTCACAGAAGGGACTGAGGACTTCTTGACTCAGTTTTAGTGAAAGCAGACTTCTCGGAATTCCTGCAGCCACTCAGTGTCATCAGCATTCGAGGGAGCTGCCTTCCAATGCCCCATGTCAGGAACCAATGCAGGACTTGGTATCCCTGACTCCACCACTGACTCCCAGCAACCCCTCTCCTGGTGACATCCAAGTATGTCCACTCATTTTTGAGCATCACTAAAGGGAGACTCTATTGGCCCTTGCTGAAAAGCCTGCACTAGTCTACAAACACTTTCTTATTACTAATACCTCTTAGTAGATGCTAAATTCACAGTAATGCTGCCCACTCTTGACCTATCTTACTATCATTATAAACAGAAAGCAAATTCTTAAATCAGGGATAGATTGTTACTTCTTTTGAAATCCTTCTTCATTCTCTGTCATGTTTTCTATCCCCACCTCCTTATTAAGTATATAGCTTAGGAGTTGGAGAAATAGTACAGAGGGTAGGTCATTTGCCTCCTGTGCAGCCAACTTGGGTTCAATACCCGGCATCACATATGGCTCTTCTAAGCTTCATCAAAAATGATTCCTGAGCATAGAGTAAGGAATGAGCCTTGGATGGGGCTCAATTGCATGTCACCCCCTCCTTCAGGAAAAAAAAAAACACAAATCAAATGTCTATCCTGGGTATGTTAGACTTAAATCTTTATTTTAAAAATAATTGTATTCCTGTTTCATTTGAATTTGCTTTGTGGGGCCCATGATACATATGGCCTATAAATATAAAACAAACATTGGGGCCACAGAGATAATACAGCGGTAGGGTTTTGCCTTGCATGCAGCCAATTCAGGAAAGATGGTGGTTTGAATCCTGGCATCCCATATGGTCCATTGTGCCTGCTGGGAGTGATTTCTGAGCACAGAGCCATGAGTTATTCTGAGAGCTGCTGGGTGTGAGTAACCCTGAGCGCGGCACCACCATCCCCCAAAAGAAAGAAAAAATATAAAGCAAACATTTTGGACTTTTTGAAGAATTCATAGTTTTAAAGACTGGCTAAGTGACTTGTACAGGTCTGACTATGTTAATCAAGTCTTCCATTCTCTCCAAACTCCTCTAATTGCAGAGATGTTCACTGTTAATAAACTCTGAGAAATCACTTAAATGGTGTTTTGTTTGCTTGTTTAAAACAGCATAATTGGGAACTGGAGAGATAGTACTATGGATAAGGCATTTTTGCCTTGTACACGGCCGATCTGAGTTCTATCCCTGGCAGAACTATCCTTGAGTGTAGAGCAAAGAGAAAGCCCAGAACACTGCCAGGTGTGGCCCAGAATCCAAAATGACAAAAAAAAAAAAAAAAATCACTGTGGCAGGAGTGATAACATAGCTGGTAGGGGGTTAGGTTTGCATGCAGCCAACCTGAGTTAGATCCCCAGTATCCCATATGGTCTCCCAAGCCTGCCAGGAGTAATTTCTCAGTATAGAGTCAGGAGTAATCCCTGAGCGCTGCCAAGTGTGTCATCCAAAAACAAAAACAAAAATAACAGAATCACTAGACCTAAGAATCCAAATAATCTAAGGGGAAAAAAAGAAATAAACAAAATTAAAAATAAACCTTTATAGTGATCTCTGTTCAAAACAAACAAACAAACAAACAAACAAAAAATTTAAAAATATTTTAAAAACAGGGCAAAAACCATACACATCTCTGGTGCTAAAACTCAACCAACAACACTCTGAAATCAGGAAATACAAGGAAGTAACAGCAGGCTCTCCTGTCAGCCTCTCAGGAATTTCAAAGGATATGTGTTGTGTCTCTCAACTGCTTGTTTGGGAAGAGGGCAGCTCCTACAGCACCACTTCCTTTTTCCTCACATCATGCTTTGTCTTTATTGAGTATCTGTCATTTTCCCAAGAGCTAGAGTCAAAGGCAGTTACCTGTTACCAGATAGCCTGGAAGTCATTCACTTTTATGATCACCAGTGAGCTTCTCCCTTAGGTTCAATCTTATCCCCAAGACTAGGGAATCTAGAAAATCTCCCAGTTCTAATGTGACAATACATACATATGTATGTGCATGTTTAAATTAATAAGCAAACATTTAACTAGCCACACTTTGTTGACTGTAAATTATCATGGGCACTTGAAATAAGATTATTTTCAGAAAAAGAGGCAATTCTGGGCTTCAGTGTCACCATCAGCAATAAATAATGTCTTAAGGAATGTGATTTGTCATATTCAAACATTCTCTTCTGGACACAATCAGGAAAACCAACAGCCTTCTCCTCCTTATACAGGAAATTGGGTGGAAAAGTTAGTTCAGTGACTAGTTTCTAACTATCTCCAAAAGGGATAGGGAGAATATAATAATATACATTACAAGATCTAGAATAATATGCATAGATCTATTATGATGGTATATTATTTAGCATTTTAAACAACTGATAATATAGTGTTTTAAATCTAATTATAAATAAACTTTTTCTCTAACATCCTGAGTGATTCATTCAACAAACATCTGTTGATGCCTATGTATGAGCTCAGTACAGATGAGGAACTCAACAAATATCAGCACTGCCCTGTTCCCAAGAGCAAAGGGTTGAGCAAAGACACCTTCCAAAGAAACACTAGTGAAAAACTTGATCCAGCCCTGCAAGACCCAATTCACATGTCACCACCTTTGGATTTCAATTCTGTTTCCTTACAGCTCTCACAGGCCTCTCTACATTGTGGGCTCAATAAATATTGATGACTTGCCTAAGAGAAGATGAAAGTGTAAGTCAAGCTTCCCGGCTTCACAAGGACAATGGATGGCTGGGAAGTCAATGTGCATGTGGGAGGCAGGGGAGCCAAGAATACTGTGAGATAAAGGCCTGAAAGGAACATGGAGCCACAATCTGGAGTGTTCTAAGAAATGTGGACAACATGCTGCAAATGGCAATCGGCCTTGAATTATGACTTCTTTTTATCTCTAGGGAATGCTGTCTACAGAAGATCTATGTTTATGCCAGACCAAGTTCTCTTTCAAGGTCAGCTCTGTCACTGTCATAAAGTGCATTTGACTTTTTTAAAAGTCATCCCAGCATCATTTATTGAACACCTGTCCTGTCCCAGACCCATACTGGGATAAATACAGTGGAAGATGACCAGGGATATGGGGGTGAAGCAGGCTCCAGAAGCACAGAGTGGGCCTCACACTTGTCTGGGAAATCAGAAGAGTGGGGAAGAGCATTCTGGATGTGCAAAACAGTCCTCCCAAAACCATCAGGATTAGCTCTAGGAAGCACAGGAAAGGGGTCTCAGGATAATAGTTAAATGACAATGGTTAATATTTCCCAATTGCTCACCACATGTCAGCTCTTTGCAACCTTTTCATCTATTATTTTCTGATAATCCTCAAACTGTTAGGTGGTGGCCACTAATGTCCTCATTACAAATAAGGCAAACGAGATATGGGCTAAGCTAGTGGTTTTCAATCATTGCTCTATGAAACAGTGTCAGGCAACAGAAGTGTCCTGCTGGTTTAGAAAACACTTCCCACATGCTACGCTTGAAGCAGGTTGTGGCACTATTCAAATATGAATATATAAATATCAATAAATAACTAGTTTATTATAATTACTATACTTTCCCCCAACCTTAGTGTCCATGTAATAGCTCTAATTTTATCAGTTGCCAGGTGCAAAAAGGTGAAAAGCCATCTGCTCTAAACAACTAAGTCAAGGCCACAGAGAAAGCAATCTGCAGAGTAGGGATATACCAATGCAGAGACTCTAATTGTATCTACTTAAAGGACATGTAAGTCTTGTTTTTATGCTGCACATGAAGGTGCTCAGGGTTTATTCCTGGCTCTGTGCTCAAGGATCACTCCTAGAAAGGTTTATGGAACCATATGAAGTGCCCGAGATTAAACCTAGATTCCTGGCACCCCAAAAAAACAAAACAAAATTCTACCTAAACTGTCAACTGTGTGTAAGGCAAGTGCTCTATCCACTGTGTTGTCACTTTGGGACAAATAACACATGCTTTTTTAACCATCACACATTGTCCCTATCTGCATGCATAAGAAAACTTAAGAGAACTTAAAAGTACTGTAGAAATGATGGTTCATGAGGTCTTTCATTGTTATCATGAATATAAACATTCAAATATTCAGTATACAAACTGAAATTCCTTTGAATGAGGACTCAGTGGATTCTCCCTAAACTGAAAACCCAGTTTGATAGGCAAAGGGAAGAAAGTGTCCTCGCCAAATAACCCCACTGAGATATTATTTCTTCCATATCAGTACCATAAAAACCACCATCTCTCACAACACTGTATCCTTCAGCATCACTTGTCCTTGCCCCTTTCCCACACATACTTTTGATCTTTTCTTGCCTTTAACCTATTGAATTTTCATTTCAAAATTCTTCCAATATAGTGGGAACTGAAAACACTTGGGATGACAGACTTGTTGAAAAAAGTTTCATTTGAAGGACTATCCAGTGAGAATCAATATAGAATGACTCTCGCGGCAACGGTGATGGTTTTTCCAAGTCAAAATGCTGGGGCGGGGTTGGCCGTGAGTGACAGAATGACATTAGCAACCATGATTTGTGAACTCATTTCCCTTCACTAATTAAGGAAGGCAATAAAACATTCTAAACAGGAACAAGCCTAATGCAATGCTGAACCCCTTGTTTTCACCTGAGATTCTATAAAAGATGTGAACAGAGCCTGGCAGAGACCAAAGAGAGAGAGATTACAAATCTCCTGCCGGACCTTGGTTGACTCCCATTAACTCTGCTTCCTCACAACCAATACACAAGACAATTGTGTATGTACAGTTGTGTTGCAACAATGACGCACTAGTCCACTAGTCCATGTAACTGGGCTAATCATTATCAGGTATTTATTAGCTGGCAGTGGTCTAAAAGGGAATAAGTGCAGGAGTTATTGTAAAGACGAGGAAACATTTGGCTCTCCAAACTTTGCTGGAAGACAACCTCTAGACAGAAGTGGACAAACTCTATTCTGTACTGGGCGAAAAGATTCATGTGAAAGCCAGGTGGCACAAGCCAGAGTTCAAGCAGTGCTGCCAGATAGACTTGCAGTGAGATGCCATCTCTTCTCCACTTACTGAGGGAACCTTGCATACTCAATGGAAACCACTCTACACCTCAATTACTTATGCCCTTGCATGAGTGAAGATTAACTGCAAAAATGAATAGACACCAAGACAATGCCTAACAGATATGTCAGGGCAAGGGAGACCATCATAGTGGACATAATTCCCTATATTTCTGTTGCCATCCTAAGGCACCTAAGATTTCAGATTTCAAACAGCTCTTGATGGTCACAAAGGGTTTTCAAGTAGCAGAGGGATTGCTGGATTGTTCTTGTAACAATGAAATTCCCTCAATTGTACCTGCTCATTAGACTACTCAGGCATTAATAGTTAAGACTGCAAAGCTCCATAATTTAAAGTGAGCTTGATATGTGATTACTAAATGGATTAATGAACTATTGATGCCACAACATATGTACTTTGCTTATTAAGTGGAATTCAATACACATTATTCTTTCTGTACCTTATTTCAATGACGTTCAATTGGGGGGGTGATTTTAGCTCTCAGTGACACTTGGCAATGTTGGAATACATATTAATTTTCACAACCTGAGGGTGCTTCCTGGCACCTAGTGGGAAAACTCCATTGTTGTGTGCAACCCCCAACCATGATTAGAATAATGACCCAGAAAATATTGTTTTGCCCAAACTGTTTGTGGTGCTAAGGTGCAGAGGTTATAACTAATGTTTACTCCGATCCAGATGGTATTTTAATGTTCAGAAAATGTAATGCAAGACTAATTAAATATCTACCACTCATTTATCCATCCGCTGAAACATACTAAGCACAAATAATGTGTCAGGGCCATGCTAGTGCTGGGGATAACACTCTTGCACAGAAGGAATTATGGAAACACATATCGCAGGATCCCCACCATATATGCAGCATGCATGTATTACAACAAAGGAGGACAGAGAAAGAATCATGTAGGAAAACCAGGAGTGTCACAAAGGTTTTCCAGAAGTAGAAATATCTGCATTGACTAGTGGGTATAAAGATTTAGAAGAAGTAAGGAGAAGGGAAGGTAGGGATTCAGTATGTAATGACCAGAAAGAATCAAAGACAGGAAAATGGGTATAAAGAAGTTGCTGTGGCCAGGAGAGGGGAACACCAAGGAATAAGAATCTAGCACAGATCTTCTTAAGAGACACTCTATTAACATTATGGACAAAAAAATTCTTCATTCTATAGGAATATCCAGAGTATCACAAGTCCTTTAAAATTCCTAATTCCCTTTTCCACTCAGACTTAACAGCAATATATTGCTTCTTCCCTCAGATATTCTGACAAAGAGAAACTTTCCTACTACTTCTCTACCCCAAAACACAGAGTGATTCTCTACTTACACATAGTTAATAGCACAGGAAAGTCATCTACTTAAAGCAGTGATATCAGAGAACAGTGCCCAAAGCACTTCTAACTGAAAGGCCCTTGAGTGCCTTCCTTGCTTTCCAAAGGCCCTTATCTTTATTGCCATAGATTTATTCCAGTCTAATACCACATCTCCAATGCCACTGCCAAAAAATGTGGCCACCAGCGTAGCATTTTAAAGAGCTTTCCAGAATACCAGGAAATGGACTGAATGGACTCATGTTTTACCTGCAAAGCATCTTGGCTGAGCAACTCTAAATCTTCCTGGATGATGCCACTGTATCACAGAACCCTCTCTAGGAATGCTTTGGATTTCATAGCAAGCTATCTAAAAAACAGAATTCCACTTTACTGGAAAGGAAGAAGGAAGCAATTATCTGTGTTCCTGTGATCATTTTTTGTTTGTTTGGAGGGGTCCCACCTAGCAGTGTTCAGGGTTTACTTTTGGCCCTGTGCTCAGGAATCATTCCTGGAAGTCTCAGAGGACCATATGGGGTAGAAGAGATCAAGTGTGAGTCAATCATATGCAAGGCAGCACCTCACCCATTGTACTCTCCTTTTAGCCCTCATGTATCATTCTACAAGAATGATACATCAAGAAAGAAGAAATCAAGAAAGAAGAAATGAATCAAGAAAGAAGAAAAAAACCTACATTGGCTTTTTCATAGAAAGCCAGAGAAAATAGATGGAGGAAAAATAGAGCACGCCCAGAAACATAAATAAATAAAAGAAAGGAAGAACTGTGTACAGATCTGTGGGTTCCCAAGGCTTTTGTGTGGTGGAAGGTAATAGAGACACACATTTTACCAAAATGGAAGAAAATGCATATAGTTATTGGAAGAGCTTCAGCCTCTGATATTTAGAACTGTAAGAAGCAACTATAGTGAATTAGTGGTTTCTTTATCTTCGGCCCTGACAGTATCTCTACAGGGCATTGGGATCCATATAATTCAAATTAGGTACAGGGGAGTAAGAGCTCTGATAAGAGCACTAAAGGCCTTCTAGGGAAATCGCTGAAAGAAGAAAAATGGAAAATTCTATATATTTGTGGTTTTTAACATTTTAATACCTGCAGATAAAAATAGCCCAAATTAAAAAAATATATAGACCAAAATTTTGTGCACCACTATGGAGGAAATAAAAGCCACTTATATTCTGAGTGTCAGAGGCAGTAAAGTTGTTAGGACACATATCTAAGCATATCCATTTTGGGTTTGATTCGTAGCACCACATGGTCCTCTTTGTATTGCCAAGTATAACCCTGCAGGCCCCCCAAAACTGCCAGGGGGCAGCATCTAGGCAATTCTGAGCAAACTAAAGCACAAGCAGCACCACATTCTCAGGTCCTTGGATTAATCACTAGTCTGGTGGCCAAGAATAATCTGCAAGTTCTTTCCCAAAGAATATTTACATCTTAATGTTTATATATCACAAACCATAATAGTATACTACTAAATGATTCAGGCACATCAAGTGTGAGGTTACAAAAACTTTTCCATGTATCTGCAGGAAATTTCTGTGTCCAAAAACTGATGTTTTGAAAAACCTTTGCTATAGATTCACAAGCAGATACTCAACCCTGGTGTCTAGTTCTTCTTGCAAATGAGAACGATCTGAAGGTCTGGGCCTGTAGTATAGATTATTCAACTACTAAACAGGTTTCTAAGAACTCCTGGTGAAATGTAGCCTTGAAGGAGCTTCATGTTAATTCTCAATTAATTTTCAATTTAAACAAATGAGTTGTGAGTCCTGCTGGAAATAGAATAGAGTGACAGGCCAGGATCCCCAAGTCTATTCATGGTAGCATTGGCCATAGCAGCAACAGTAACCATAATCAGACAGGGAAAACTTATAAAACTTTGCAATAAAGCACACCCCGAATTCCGGAGTCCAGAATTGACTCCTTCAACCTTACTAAGAGAGTTTAGAAAATTTCAATGATTTTCTTCTAGTTACACTGACAATGATGTACAAAGTCAGGAGTCAATATGAGTGATTCCAAATTCATCCTTTCCCATGTGGCCAAATACATTGTCATACCAAGGCCCACCTCTGTATAAACCTACAACAACTCATAAATCTACAACAGTTTTATTGTTCAGAATAATATTTAGAGCCTGAACTCAAATATATATCTTGAGAAAAACTTCATCTCACCTACTTTAAAAATAAATTTTGGGGCCAGAGAGATAGTATACAGGTAAGTCAATTGCCTTGCATGTATTTAGAGGTTCAATTTGTGGCACTGCACATGGTCCTCTGAGAACCATTAATAGTGCTCTCTAAACATAGTTTTGGTGAAGTCAAATCAGTACTAAAAATAAAGAATAAAAATGATTTTCTTACATGAACACTTATATTCATTACCAGGCTAAGGACAATAACCAGACAATGGGAACAACTCAAATGTCCAGTGACAGGTGAGTGTATAGAATGCTATGAACCAGAACAAAAAATAAAATTAATAGTTCACAACAATGTGGATGGGCTAGGAGGGCATCATGTTGAAAAAAGCCAGGTAACCAGCATCAGATGAGCCCACTCACCTACATAGCACAGTGAAACAAAACACAGATACAGACAATAATAACTAATAAGAAACTCTAGATATTAGAGTACAAACTCAAAACAACAGACTTGGGGATATAGATGGGCGGTAAAAGGCCCAATGGGGTTCTTGGCACTGTAGTAGTGGTGAAGTAACTAACTGTAAAACAAGACCATAATTGTCAACCTTATTGTAAAAACACAACTTAACCTATGGAAACCAAAAAATAATCAATTCAATATTCTAATTTCTCTTCAGATCACGTATATCTTTTGCCTTTCCTATGCATGGATGGACATGGAAACTATTATGCTGAGTAAAATGAATCAGAGGGAAAGAGAGAGACACAGAATAGTCTCACTCATTTATGGAATTTAAGAAAAATAAAAGATAGTATGGTAATAATACCCAGAGACAATAGAGATGAGTTTTGAAAGGACCAGCCCATGATATGAAGATTGGTGAGTGCATTTTGAGAAATAACTACATCAACATTATTATGACAATGGTAGTGAGTAAAAGAAATAGAATGCCTGTCCCAAAGACAGCGGGGAGGAAAGAGATGGGTGGCATTGGTTGGGGGAAGATTGCACTAGTGAAGAGGGATATACTTTTTTTTATGATTGAAACCCAATTACAAACATGTCTGTAATCATGGTGCTTAAATAAATACATTCATTAAAAAGTAATCAATTCATCTTTGTTCATTGCTATAGCATAACACACTCAAATGAGTTCTTCAGTCATTTTCAGTAACATTGATGATGATGATGTCCTATGGCTTTTTTCAAGTCATGTCATTCTTTGACTCAGCACCAACATGGCAAAGACATAGGAGAATTTACCTTCAAATATTGAGTCAAAGTTTGTCCTGTCACCTGCATTCTACCATGACCAGAGAAGAAATGGAACTTTCTTTGTCTCTATCCAATAGTCACAGAGGGAAAACCTAGCTACCATTTATCAGCTTTAAAAATTTTAAGTCAACACAGTTCAAGTACTACCAAGCCGTTATTCTAGGCAAGTCCTATAGATGGGTCGATGGTGGAGTCTGAAGGTAAATCCATGGTACAAAGGAGCATCCTTGGACCCAAGCTTGCTTTCTCTGAGTTCTCCCGGGAGCAGATCATAGCTGACTGAATATAACAGCAGATTAACTTACTTCTAGGGGTAAAGCAAAGCTGCCTGCAACTTCAAACTCTTGACAAAGGATAGCTCCCAGTTCTGCTTCACTTGTCTTTACTGGCACCATGCAAGGCCCAAAAAAACCTGGAGTCTGCTCAAGTAGCTTGCAAGTGTAAATGTGCTCTAGGCACAATGAGGTGAGGACATCACAAACATGATCCCAAACAACTGCCAACTTCCACTGTGCCGGGAATCACTCCCAAGCACATTGTGCCTGATTCCAGAGCAAATTCATCACCACACACAAAGGAAGCACAATCCTTTGCAGCTACTGGAAATGATGCTCACGGACTGGCTGGTTCACCTGATCAGTCTACAAACACATTGACCTGGTGACTAATACTAATTTTCATGATGGTTTAAGAATACAGAAATACACACACACACACATTTTCTGGGATTTAACACTGGTGTGGTAATAGATAAATAAATCTTTCTGTGGTCATAGCAGCCCGTCAGTTTGCTTCCCTATCACCTTCCCCAAATCCACTCTTTTAGTCTAAAGTGAGATATCTAGGCACTGAGGAAAGAACTTAGGGGGTCAGGGTTCAGATTCTTCATGAAAAGACTTTGAATGTGATCCCTGGGCACCATGTAGCTTTTTTTTTTTTTTTTTTTTTTTTTGGTTTTTGGGCCACACCCGTTTGACGCTCAGTGGTTACTCCTGGCTATGCGCTCAGAAATCGCCCCTGGCTTGGGGGAACCATATGGGACACCGGGGGATCGAACCTAGGCTAGCGCTTGCAAGGCAGACACCTTACCTCTAGCGCCACCTTCCCGGCCCCATCCACGTAGCTTATTGAGTTTCCACTAGGGTCAACCAGCATGGCATCACCAGGCATGGAGACTTCTGGCCTGCTTGGGCAGGTATCAGTAGGAGTGGCCCCTGGAACACCTGAGAACTATTTGGGAGTTCCTGTACACAAGGTTAATCTACTTTCCATTATTAGTCCAATATTATTTAATACCTCTGAGTGCTAGATAGTTGTGGAAGACGCTGGACAAATCACACACAGTGGAAAGAGAAAGATCCATAAGGGGTCTTGACACTGCAAACTCCACCATGGGGTGTAGCTTGCCCCATGGGACAGGGTTTACTGCTTAGCTGCTGGACCTGGCTGTCTGAATCACCCTTTTGAGACCCAGGGCCCAAGGAGTGAGGTCAGTGCACTGACCTAGCACTCCCCAATATTTGGTGATTCAGAATAAAACTAACACCCTCCTAGGTAGAGAACCTCATAATCCCGGTTTTAAAAGATAAGGTAGCATAAGAGAGCTGGAAGGAGAATGTACATTCTAGAAACTAGCCTGGGAGAAAGGAGGAAGAACTTGATGTCACATCTTAGTGTTTCTGCCCAAAGACAACTCCAGGGCTGGGAGATGCCTGATGAAATGGGGACCACACAGGTGGCAGAGAAGGGCACAAGAGTCTCTGCATCTTTCTTAGGAATGGGCCATCCACGAGAGCCAGATCCCACTATATCCTTTCAAAAACTGGGCTTCTAAGCCTTCCTTTGCTCTGTGAATGCAAGGGGACTAACCAGGCCCTCAAGAGACTCAGGCTGACATTTTTTGAGGAGCAGAAGCTGAAAGAGCCTAATCTCAGGCTTCCCTGGGGAATGTGCCCATATTCTGAGATGAGCTGCCTAAAAGGAGGCACACCTGTCTTTCAGCTTCTCTGCCTTTTACAGACACCACAATCAGTGACAGCATCCAAGTCTGACCTGCCACCTCTGCCACCTCTGTCACTTCTCATGCTTCCTGCTGTTTCTTCCATATTCAGACTGGCAAGCCCAGGATGGGAGGCTGTTCTGGGTACCTGTGGCCTTCAGCCTGCAATGAGCCTCTCCTTTGACCTAATAACTGCCAGTTCCAAGAATTCTGGCTCATCCCCTCTTGCTTCCTCCCTCCTGTTGCTGCCTGCAGTGTCCTGTGGGGAAGGTGGGAGCTTCGGTCAGGGATAAAGAAGCCTCAGGGGCTGGAGAGACAGCATGAAGGTAGGGCGTTTGCCTTGCATACAGAAGGACAGTGGTTCAAATCCCAACGTTTTGTATGGTCCCCTAAGCCTGCCAGGAGAGATTTCTGAGCGTAGAGCCAGGAGTAACCTCTGAGCACTGCCGAGTGTGACTCCCCCCCCCCAAAAAAAAAGTATTAGGCCTGTACAGTCAATCGATAAAAGCCTGCATGCATGTCACTGTAACAGGAACAATGATCACAATCACCTGTGTCTCCCTGCTGGAGCACATCAACCAGTCCCATCTCCATCCACCCTCACAGTGACATGGAAGGACTTGGTTAAAGTTGCTGTCATGATTCTTTGGAGATAGATAAGTTCAAGTTCAATGTTCTCTTGCTTCCCGCATTCAGCATATCAAAAAGGAAGGAAGGGTGGCGTCCATTTCACTTCTCTTTCCTTATTTGTTCCTTGGGGAACATTTGAATATCCCATCAACAGTATTATTCATGGCTATGGCAATGTTGACTTCTCCAGTGGCACTGAGAGTGGTCAGTTAGGGGACATTGTAGCAGGAAGCTGAAGGTCAACTCTGGGCTCTTTCCAACCCAACTCACTGTCTGCTCAGGTATAATTTTTACCAAGTCCCCTTCCCCTAGCAATCCTGCTGGCTGGAACCTCTTATGCATTTCCAATACACTGTTAGAAAGAATTCTCAACTCTGAACTCCCACCTTTTCTGTCCTTTTCTGTCCATCATAAAGAGGAAATCCTGTATTCATTCAAGGGATCTAATTAGAGAAACTTGAAGTTGAACACAACTAAGACATAGTAGGTGCCTACTTTGGAAGACTACCTGAAATGGTGAGAGCAGACCTTATAAATGATCTTGCAATGCACTTTCCAATGAATACCCTATTTGGATACCCTGGTTCTACCCTGGACTTCTCAAGTCTGCCACTAAAAGTATAGAACACAGGCTGCACCTCTTCTCCATGCTGTCCATGGAATCCTGGCTATGGAGCATAAAGTGGGAGCCGTACATGGCCTCATGAGTGTCAGACCCTCAGCAGCAGGAGGGTGGTTAGAAATGCAAACTTTGAAATAACTACACTGGCAAATACCTTGACAATGGTACGAGCGAAAGAAATAGAATGCCTGTCTTGAATACAGGCCATGCGTTGGGGAGGAGGGAGATGGAAGGTATTGGTGGTGGGAATATTGCACTGGTGAAGGGGGGAGGGTGTTCTTTATATATACTAAAACCCTACTACAAGCATGCTTGTAATCATGGTGCTTAAGTAAAGATATTTATATAAAAAAAGGAAATGCAAATTTTGGGGACTAGAATGATACATAGTACAGCAGGTAGGCCACTTGGCTTGCATGCAGCTAACCTGGGTTTGATCCATGATATCTCATATGGTTCACTAAGTACTATCAGGAGTGACTCCTGACCATAGAGTCAGAAATTATCCCTGAGCATTACTGGGTGTGGTCCCAAAACAAAAGAAATGCAAACTTTAGAACCAGAAACTCTTGGAACCAAACCCTGCAATGTTGTTTATCAAGTTTTCCAAGTGATGGAGACACTTGTTATGTGTGAAAATTGACCACTATCATGCATGAACTGTCCCACCCCTGCTCTTCACCCAAGTTTCATATTTTCTTTTTTATGGGGGAAAGAAGGTGGGTTGGGCCACACACTCAGAGGTATTCTGGGACTATTTCTAGTTCTGTGTGCAAGACTGACCAGTGATGATGCTTAGGGGATTATATATGACACCAGGGATCGAATCTCTCCTCCTGTACTGTCTCTCCAAATAGCCCAAGTCCCTCTCTTTTTACTCACCTCCTCACTCATTTCACTCCATCTACACAAGTCTACCCCTAGATGTCTGTTATCTATCCTGCCTCACCTCCTCCAGGCCTTTATTCAAATGTTAACTTCTCAGGCAAGTTTCTCTTTCTGCTTAAACTGCTAAAATTTAAACACTTGCTCCCTATTCCTTTCCTCTTATTTCTCATCATGTGTGTTTTATGAATTTTTTTGTTTGTTTTATTTTTTTAACTTATGTCTTAATTCTGTCTCCATCACCAAGAATAACAGTTCCGTGAGGGGCAGGAATTTTAGACGCATATGCACTGAAGCATCCTTTGCAAGCAGAAACATGTCTGGCACAAAGTAGGTGCTCAGTAAATATTTATTCGCTGATAAAGGATGGGAAGATTATGTGCACGATCTAGAAACTGGATGGCTTGCGCAATGAATCTAATATCTCTGGACCTCAGTTTTCTCTTCAAGAAAAAGGGCTTTAAAAATGAAAAGCATACATAGCATTCACTTTACTTTAGTAACTTCCACTCACAACGAGAACTGAAATTCTCTGAGCAGAAAAAAAGTTTACTTCAATAGCTTAGAATCAAAGGAAGTATGCTGGTTTGAACTTTTAGAAACCCAGTTAAAGTTTGCAAGAGACTTTTTCTGGAGGGGAGCAAGCAGCTGAAGGTACACTCTACCCTGTCTCCTTTAAGGAAACAGGTTTTGGGGACAATGAATAATCTTCAGATGTGAAAATTGTTTTCCAAAAAGCAGCATTCGGATGAAATAAAAACAAAAGAACTGTAAACTTACAATTTAATTGCCCTTCAGAAACAAAAAACACATATTGAATAGGAAACACATTGAAAAGTTAGACTGGTTTGTGAATGTTTTTTTCCTTCCAAAATATTGCAATAAAATGTTTGGGAACAGCTAATAAAACTAATATGCAGCTGGATTTTCCTGCCCCAGAACTAATTTGTGCTGATTACAAGATAGGTCACAAGGTCCATGTGCTTTATTTTTTGATGGATTCATTATAATTGTTACTATGGATGAAGACTAAACACAAGAAATAAAACATCCTGTTGGGGAATGGTCTACCCAATACACACCACATGTTTTTTCTTCTATCATTAGTCTAAGGGGGATTTCCACAAAAATGAAGCTTTCACTCCTCATTGCTGCATATTCCCACTTAGTCACTGTCCTGGGACCTCCCAGTAGCTCTGATGAAAAAAAAAAAATCTGAAGCTTCACAGTGAAAAATAACCCTAGCTAGGAGTTAGGTCTTTGGAGAACAGAGCCCTCTTTTTGGTATTGCTCTGCTTAGCTGTATAAGATTGTGATAGATTGTAGGTTAATGAATTGACCAAATCATGGCACTTCATGGTTTCTGACACCTGCCATGGCTTTTCTTGACTTTCCATTTTAGGACTAGGTGAGGCTAGATACCACCCCAGACTGCTCTTCAATGAAGGAGTGAATTAGAAAGAAAAATTCTCCTCCCTGCATGGGGAAACAGCAGTTGTCAAGTAGTTTCACACCTACCACTTTATCCCCTGTATTAATAACTGTCCCGGTCCTAAGCAACAGTAATGTGACCACATAATTATGTAAACAGGAGCCTTCTCTCACAGAGCAACATCATAGGTGGAGAGCAAAATAAAAGGGGAAGGATGTAGGGTAGGGGGAGGCACCTAGCCAGCAGGGAGGGGGTGCTCCACAGTACCTTGAAAGGCAGCTGGGAATTTGCTTTGTGGGTGACCTGGCTGGACAGAATTCTGTTCTTGCACTTTAAAGAACCCAGAGTTCTTCCAAGCAGTGGAAAGTGCTTTCATATGAGGTTCTAATATCAATCATTTCTGTTTGGGCAGGAAATAAATCAGTATGTTCTTCCATTCTCTCAGAAGGCTCTGCATGCAAAATCTTATTTCTCTAGCCAACTACAGACCTTACGACTGCAAAAGAAATTCTCAACTATAGGGGAGAAACTTGAGAAGAAAAAAATTTTAAATATCTTTAAAAAAAAATAACCAGAAGGGTCAATACCAGAGTTTTCCCCCATATTCTGACAAGAATCTTCTTAAAGAGCCTTAGTTTCCACATTGGGAAGACAACATATTTTGTTTACTCTATAAAAGCATCTGGACTATGGATTTAGATTTTTAAGAAAAAATTCAACTCTTAAGTCACATCCTTGGGAACTGTTCTGTCCCCATTTTAATGAAAAATATAACTGTTAGAATCATTTAAAATCTTTTTGAAGACTGAGCTCTGTGTACTTCTAAAGATTTTGTAAAGTTATGATGCAATTTCTTCTAGATTTCATAAGCTTCCTGATGTGTTAGAAACAAATTAGTTCCACGGATCAATCATGATTATTTTCATGAAGTCACATATTTACATTAGTTTCTCAGTGCCTATTGGTAGGCCTCCAAAAAGAGAAAACTATCTCTTTTTCCAGATTCTTTTTACATTTTTTCTTTTTTTCCAGATTCTCTTTTCAATAAATAACTATCAACTTCCATAACAACAATGTCACCATACTTAACACTATAACCTCTCATTGAAGTTGAACATAAAAACATCAGAACTGTGTGCCAGGAAAAGTTTTCTTTCGTTGAGGAGCTGGTATCTCCTATCTCACAGGTAAGAATAATCACAAAATAATCATATATATATTTCTCTCTTACTTTTAACTGACTGCCAGGAAATTCAAAATTAAATTTGCATTTTAACATTATTAATGATATAGAACCAAATCATAGAAAGATTGCTCAATTTTTTTCCTCAGATATTACCTTTCTACATTATATACTTCCCAGCCCTTGTTTTCACTTGTTTCCATGACCCATTTTACTGATATTTACTGATACTAATATTTAAAAAATGGAGATATGTCATAAAAAGTATGCATATCATGTATACATATACAGCTCATACATATACAGGCCCAAATGTATGGAAAAGTCTGTTAATTAGAGAGCTTTAATGGTTAGTGATCTATTTTTATGGGAAGGATCCTATTTTTATATGAGAGAACTATTATGTAAAAGAAATAAAATTTTGAAGAAATACAGGAAATTCTAATTTACTGGAATTACAGACTATTTGTTAATAAATGAAATATTTGTAGGCTTTCTGTTACTATACAGAAATATCTACCTCACACTTGTATTGACTTGTTCTATAATGTTATTTTCCCTAACATAAATTAGAATTTATGTAAGTTCTCAGTTTCTAAATTCTGAATATTCTCCTAGTTAGAATGAGATCAAATTTTCCGTGCAATGTTTATTACATTCCAGTGAGAGAGATCTATTGAAATACCATGTAATAACACTTAGAAAAAAGATCTGTAGAGACCCTCTAAAATAATGCATGCAGGAGAGTGTATTATAAAACTCCAGGGTCTACTACCAATCTGAGCAATTATTGCTATTGCCCACAGAATATAAGATATGACTATTAGAGACAAATCATGCTTTACCGGAAATTATGGTAATAGCTGTGGGGATGGCCACAGCCAAGTAGAGATTCTTAAGTTTATTTGCTCAGTGAGAAGCCCAAGTCTGCTCATAAATCAGGGTTCTTTCTCTGAGTTCCACAAACCTTATCAGGACCGACAAAATAAGGAGAGATTCCAGAACCTTCAGAGAATTGAGAACTCTTTAATTGCATGAGAGTGGGACTCGATATCTAATTTTGTAATATTGCACACATGAAGCAGAAA
The DNA here is from genome assembly GCF_024139225.1 of Suncus etruscus. Lineage (NCBI taxonomy): Eukaryota > Metazoa > Chordata > Mammalia > Eulipotyphla > Soricidae > Suncus > Suncus etruscus. The sequence goes on from NC_064853.1 coordinate 16,946,874, forward strand.
TAGAAACTCAAGAGATGAGAAAGATTCTTCGTGAAGTAACTTGCCTGTTCTGTTCCTTCTTTTCTTGTGATTGAACACAACCAAGCTATTCACTAATCATCCAGGAAGTACAAAACTAAGACATTAACCAGCTTGTGTTCCAAACTAAAAGAGGTTAAAAACACAGCATTGTAATACAAACACAGCTTCTAAGTACAGCGTGTGTACCTACTGTTCTGCCATTTAAACTTTGAGTAGCTGTACAAACAAGTCTATCTTGAGGAAACAGACTGGGTAATTTTCCATTTTGACTGTTTGAGATTTCACCAAGAGCTTCAAACTTGCAGAAGTTTATGCTGCCAGACATTTTCTTCCCATTTATTATCTGTAACTGCACCCCCATTCCCAGATTTCCCTTAATAAAAATGTTTTTTGTAAAGGTTGCACTTGAAGTAAAATCTGCAGGCACTACACAGAGAGATTAAAGAGAAAGTAGCCCCACCGGGGTGCATAAGTTCAAAACCCTCTTCTCTAAAGCCTAAGATAGACTCAGAGCCAGTTTTCAAACACTTGGGTCTTTATAAAGTTCAGAGAATCATTCAAAAGACTGCAAAGGAAGGAAAAATACTGATCAATGGAATGATCATACACTAAGTTGCCGAGCATTAATAAATGTAAACAGACTCTCAGAGGGGGGAATTTGGGGCTTTGTTGCTAGATGAGTCTGTAAGAGCAAGAAACTTCAGCCCTTAGTCTGGAACTCAACGGACACCCTCTTATTTTAGCTTCTGCAAACTCCGGAGTGAGCGTCAAGCAATAGAAAGGAACTTCTGAAACAATTTAGAATTGCCAGGGAGTGCAATTTTATAAGCTACAGGCCTCCAGATGAGCAAAAACACTTATATGGAAACACAACAAGCATTCTCTTTTGAAGGATTGGGGCACTCCCAGTTGAATTCCAATGGATCTTGGTGATCTCCAGGACTACATCTGTGAATTATGAGAGGATGCATACAGTGTTAGAGATCGAACCCAATGTCTCACACAGGCAAGGCAAGTGTTTTACCATTTACACTATTACTAGCAGACCTCCAACATTATTTTAAGTTAGTGGGCTTTTTTTTTTTTTTTTGAGGGAGGACACACCCAACAGTATTGAGGATAGTGCTCAGGAGACAACATTCAATGAAGGGATAGAAGAGGTTTTTAACTACTAGAAAATAAGCACTATTGGTCCCTCTCACTCCCAGGAAAGAACATCAGAACTTAGAGTGGGGTAGTTATTTATCTAAGAATGTAGAAAGCCAATGGCTGAACCAGTATGGAGCCCAGTTATCTGGGTTGTTAATTCAATTCCCTCTGACACCTTGGTTGCATGATTGGATGGGGTGATGATTTAAACTCAGATGGCAAGCTCAGATGACTTTACCAACACCCCTGAATTCACAGCACCACTGATGAACAGTGCAAGGATAAAAGTAAATCCTCACTTGAACAACACTGATAGAATTTGGAAAGCGTAACTCTAAGTGAGACATTGCATAACAAAACCCACTTGAACAAAAGCTAACTGGGACACACAAGAGGGAAGTTCTTACAGGCCATGAATACATGAGCAAATTTCTAAGTAAAGATTCAAAACATTTCTGCTATTCAATTCTTCAATCACACAAATTCCAGTCCAAGACTGAAGATGGCTGGTGACCTCTCCCAGGTGACCTGGCAGCTACTTGCTTTAAACAGGATGCTCTCAGGGGCCGGCGAGGTGGCGCTAGAGGTAAGGTGTCTTCCTTGCAAGCACTAGCCAAGGATCAGGACTGCGGTTCGATCCCCCGGCGTCCCATATGGTCCCCCCAAGCCCAGGGCAATTTCTGAGTGCTTAGCCAGGAGTAACCCCTGAGCATCAAATGGGTGTGGTCCAAACAAACAAACAAACAAACAACAAAAAAAAAACCAGGATGCTCTTCCTGTCTTCAGAGACACTTGATATCTGCACTTACTCCCCCTGGGTCAACTGAAACTCTCCAATGAACCTCACATGTACATTCTGGGGAGGTGGGAGAAACATCAGGCAGACTTAGGGGGTGCTGGACGTCAACTTCAGACAGTGACCTCAACTGAGAATCAATTTTTCTCTTCATATTAACATGATATCAAAAAGGCAGTAGCCAAAATGACACTGTTTGAGGTGCAGATGTACTAAAAAGAGAAGGGCAGAGTTCCATGCCACATTGGTAGACCCCACATTTCCTGCCACTCCCTTTTTCTCTTTCACAGACAGCCCAGACTACTTGGTGATTTTCCAAGCTTCCCATAAACATTCTGTCTGCAATGGCTTTTTCTACTCTTCTTACTCTTCCTTCTCAGCTGGGTGAAACCTAACTTTCCACTCCCTGTCTCAGCAGTCTGAATTAAAGCATTCCCTCCTCTCTGTTCTCAGAGCACTTAAGTTTCTCTTAGAGCACTTAGCTTATTTACCCTGCATTATTATATGGCACTTCCTAATGCCCATCACCTGCACAAGAGCATGTGCTTCTTAAATGGCAACCTCCACTCTCTGTACAATTCCTGTATCCTAGGCAGCCCCACTGAACACACTGAACATGCAATAAGCATTTTGTGGATGGTTAAAACAGGAAACTCAGGCACTCCTAACTGCAACATTTATATCAAAGAAAGGACAATTCCCAGAGGAACTTGGGAGTATTTTTGCTCACTCTTCTTTTTGAAAGGATGGCTCAGACAGCCTACCGCCATTCCCAAGAAGGTAATGGGGCTATTTCTCTGTTTAGGAACCAGTGGTTTAAGTAATGTAAGCTATGGATCAGTGGTTTGCAATGATGGGGCTGATCGAAAGACAATCACACTCAGCATTGCTAAGGTTAATGGCATTGCCTCTTATAGAGGAAATATAAACGTGGAAGATAGGGAAGAAACCAATAAAAACATTTACACACACCTTTAATAGTATGCAGAGTAGAAGCCACTTAAATGAATACCAACTAATGAAAACATCTTGAAAAGAGAATGATTTTGAGAGAAACCTTTTATCTACGGGTCCTGTATTTATAGCGCAACCTTTTAAATGAATACAGGGTTTAAAAAAAGAAGAATTAAACTAGTAATTGTGGTGATTCATTGTGGTTCATACCACTTTCATCAGGCAGGTGAAATGAATGAGCCATTTAACAAAGGAGGCTCTTCTCTGCCACTGGATGTCGTAGACATCAGATTATGGTGCCTCACTGGCAAATTCCACAGAGCAAAACAAAGTGTAGGGCTGACTGGATGTTGGATATGCAATATGATACTGGGAACAGTTGAAGATGTTTGAGAAGAGGAAATGAAAGGATTTGGTTCAACCAGAAAAATGTAGAAAAAGGTAAACAGGCAAACCTAGCAGAATCCTCCCAGTATATACTGGACTTTTTTTAAAATAAGGTTTATTGTTTTGGAGACATGACATTGGGGTGGGTAGAGGTTATAAATGATTAGAAACAGAGGTACAAAACAAGAGAAAACAGTTGTGTTAGCCTAGAGTGCTCCAAAGCCTGCCTGATCTAGCATGTGCCATGCAATTGGACACATGATTTATTACTTTAAGATCATGACATCGATCTAAGAATAAGTGGAAGCCTCTAGAGGTACTGAGATTGACCTGAACAGAGAAGGTAAAGTATGGATTTACCCAAAACAACCAACACTCTGGATCAGAGCCTATTTTGTCCTGGAGCAGATTATTCCAGAAAGAGAAGTTTCTGGAAAAAGCCAATTAAAAATGAATCGGAACACTACTGGTGGCGAATTGCCTCCACCATAAGAGTCGGCGGGAGGCTGGTGGGAGTTTAACAATGGACGAATCCAAGTCAGTGTGAAATCAGATGGTAGTGATTTCTAACCTGGTGGGTCCTTGTAGGCATTCTGGAGCAATTGGAATGGCACTACTAGGATTGGGGTGTGTGTCTCAGATACTTGTGTGGGCCATGTGATCTCATTTGGGGATGCTGACAGTGGAAAAAGTTCTCTTTCCGAGTTTTACAATTCCAGTCTCTACAGTTCAGAATAGAGGATCATGTGGCTCCACATGAAACACAGTACAAGCCACTCTCAGTGGCCTTACAACCCTGCACATGTGGGCCAGCACTTGTGTGCTGAACAGTAAAATCTACTGCCTGGAAGAAACAAATGTTTATTTTCGGTGTAAAACAGCTTCGTAATCAGTGACCTTAAAATGAGCTACTGCTGGAGAGCACCTCCTCCCATCCCAAATAAACACCTAGACACTGATGAAGGGCCCATGGGCCTCTGGATCCTTTCTTGTGATGATCCCCACAAATACACACAAAATAAAATGAAAGAAGAAACATGAAAGCAAAAAAAGTGGGTGTATTCACTGGGTCCAAGAATGAAAATAAAGGAATCCCTGCTGCTCTGAAATCATTGCTAAAGTTCATGGTCTGTGCACTGCAATAGTGTGATAGCCTGAGAGGTCCATTCACATACATTACCTTATCCATCCTGATTAAATCCTTGGAGCAAAGAAGAGTGAGCCCCCTCATCCCACTTCATAGATCTGGAAGCTGAGGCTAAGAAGCAAAATTCTCTACCCCAGTCAATTCCACTTAGAAGATAATGATGTCAGAGTGGGAATGAGTTGACATGCACCTACACAGCCAGGCAAATGACAAAGATATCCCAGGTACCAGACCCTACCTGTCCCCTGCCCCCTATCCCATGCATCCTGCAAAGCTCACATTGGAGCATGACCCTCTTTGCCATTCAAAACCAGTTTCCTTCCAGATGAAACATGACCCAATTCATCGCTTCTTCACACGTGACTCTCTGTCTTTACTTGAAAAGATTCTGACAAAGAGGCATAAGGCAGAGACAGCATCTTACAGCTATACTTTCCCTAAACTGTATGTATAGTTTTAAGGTCCCCATTAAGATAATCTGCGCCAAACTTTCTTTTCACACATGAATCTGATCTAGGCTAACACGGAGCCTGTCTCTATGTTCATATTCTCCTTTGCTCGGCTTTCCATCGCAGAGCACAGAGAGCCTTTCATGTCAGAGTTCATGCTGATATACAACAGGTGCCTATCTCACACCTGGCCGCAATACCAGTCTTCCATTAGAGTGCTGCACTTAGGAAAGGTGACCGCTAGGGGCAGAATACCCTGATGGTGGTGAGGAAAGACATAGGGCCTGTTGCCATCCACTTGCCACCCCCACCCCCCCCCCCCATTTATGAGGCAGAACAAGATGATTCAAGTTCTGAAGTGTCAGGAACAAACAATCTTATTAATATTGAGTGAAAATACAAAAATGAACAAACTTAAATACCAAACCTAAAGTCAATGACAACAGAATCAAAATAACCAATCTACAAGAAGCTATACACAAAAGGGACCTTTAGGGGGTAAAGGAGGGAGGTATGAGATGTTTGCTAGGAACAGGGATGGTTGGTGCTCAACACAGGTGGTGGGAATGGCCCTAATTCACTGTCACTATGTACCTTAAATATAACTATGAAAGACTTGTAATTCACATTGGTCACAATAAAAATTATTAAAATAAAAAGTAGAGCCTGTTTGTTACTTTGCTAGTTCCATCCATCCACATCTGTGGGTCAACCTCTTCTTCCCAACTAGCAAAGAAACCAACTCACTGCATGTCCTAAGCCTATCCAAGTATAGCAAGTGAAGCCTTCCACGGCCTGACCAATCTAGCAGACACTGAAAAGCAAGAGAGATGGGCTAGAAATTGGGAGGTGCTAAGAAGACACCCACTGACTCTGAGCCCTATCTCGAACCTCGCCTTCTTTTAAGGAGAGCTTACAGAGTGTGCAGACTATGTGTCTAGGGCTAGGCAAGAGGCTCACTCAGCTCTGCAAAGTGGTGATAGGAGACACTAGTTAGGAATGATGCTAAGACAAAAGGCTGAGTAGAACACATTTGACAAATGTACCTTGCAGACACAATTCAGAGAATTAGGTAAAAATAGATTGAATGAAGTATAGACATGCGGAGCTTTTCAATGATGTGTGCCAGAAATACAATGTCACAATGTGTGGAGCTAACTGTAATGCCACAATGTAATATTACTTTTTGTTTGTATTAGGGCCACATCATGCTGAGATCAGTATTTACTCCTGGCTCTGTATCCAAGAATCTCTCCAGCTCTGAGAGATTGGCTGCATGCAAGGCCAGAACCCTTTCCTAGAAACTATCACTCCAGTCCCTGGAATATTCCTTTAAAAACAACAACCACAACTAGAAGATCAGATTTGTGCTTCTGTGGGAGAGTGAGACCTTCGTTTTAATTCCCAGTACCACAACAAGCAAATGAACAATAAACACTATTATATAATTTAAAATTCTCAACAAATGACTTTACAGTTTACAAGCAAGTTTTTTAAAAAAAAAAATGACTTCATGAGTTTTTGATTATCTTTTGGGGATTTCAGTTGGGGTGGGAGGAGACAGAAAGTATAAGGAAAGAAGAGTAACCCTGGAGCATCATGTTCTGCCATTAAGCCATGTGGTATGGGAGGCAGATCAATTCACTCCTCTCCATATCCTCGGTCTATAAGCAAGGCTTGGAGCAGGGCCTGGCAGATAGCACAGATGTGCTAAAGAAATATGGGTCAAGGGAGTGAATGTAATGTGGGAAGATTAATGGGAATATTTCTGTAGTTCACTGCACACATCAAGAAATTGGAGCTGTGACTGGCCAAGTAACAAAAAATTCATGTAATGTCCTTACACCCCCAATGAAATTGCACTAATAAATAGTATCCAATGGCCGAGTGGTCAGCAGGAAAATGTGGATCTGGGATTGCCTGTAACAGCCTATAATGCAACAGTCACTGCCTTGCTCTGGCTGGAGTTTTATAATCATTTACACACAGCAATGAACTTCTGATAGGTCAGTAGCTTGGCTAGCAAATCTCCTGGTTCCGTGCTTAGCCCTCTCCTCAATATTTACAGGATCAAATGCAATTTTGGTTTTAGCTCTGAAGTGATATGACTTTGACAGCTTGGAAATGTCAGTCTCCAGAGCAAGGACTTTTCACACGCACGGAATTCAGGCTCTGACTATTCTATGAATGCAAATGCAAATATCCTTGACCAGAAAACCTTGAACATCATGTTCTAAGAATGTTAGTGAGATTACATGAAGTTCTTTTTAACTGTATTAGATTCCATCCAACATCGAGTAAATTGAATCAGAGTACAGTGGGAGAGGCTTGGGTTCGAAAGGTGGATGCCAAAGAAGTCATATTTTAATTCTGCCTCCATCTCTCATTTGGGGATGCTTTCTAGCTGTCAGCCAGTCAGTCAGTGAGCTTCAGGGGGCAAGGAGGTGACCATCCAGGAATTAAACATGATATGAATGGTGTATTAGAAGCCATTCAGAGGCACTCTCTTTTCAGAGCCAAAAAGAGCTTTCTGTGGTGGGCGAAATTTGTGGGAGATTTTTAGTTTGTTTTTACTTTTTTTTTTGCCTAGCAGGGGCCTTAGCCTTCTTTCCTATCACATGTAGAAATACTGAAAACTCCATTGATTCTTTTAAAGATACATTAATTCTCAATGAGGACAATACTTTGAATAATTCTGATGCACAAAGGAAAACATCAAGAAGAGATATGTGTAAAACTTGAGGGGAAAAAAGAAAGTGAAATTTCTCTACATTTAGAATTTAACCCAACTTAAGGAGGGAAGGAGGGTGGAAGAAAGAAGAGATAGTAAACCAGAAGAGCAGCCTTCAAAGGTCCGTTATAGTTCTGAAACAGAACTTAATGGTTCGCTCCACAAGCCTATGACCCTACAACTTCACACCAAAGTCATTTACCCTATTTCTATGTGTGCATGGCCTAAGTCCTATGTGTACATAGGACAAACTACAATAATGAGGCTGTACCTAATATCCAGGACATAAAAGATGGCATATAGAAGATCACATGGAGCACAGAAGGTCACTTATGTGGCATGGAAGACCAGCAAATGCTTGGACCAAGAACTGGAAGGAAATAAAGCATGTAAACTCTGCAAGATGCAAAACTTCTGCAAGAAGCCTTAGATTTCCTTGGAATGTAAAAGACAGTGTTGAATCCAATCCTAAGAGTGAATGAGACCCTAAGTAATAATGAATAACAGACGTTCACTTTAAATTCCCACCACAGACTTTATGGGTAAAGATCTGCTATAACACTGCTCCTGACTCCTCTCATATAGTTTAATTTTTTAATTACTCAAAGCTGCCCATTATGTATCCAAATGTTATTTGAATGCTTTTGAATGATCACAGACTTTGTGGGCAATAGCTATATCGAAGGATTAATCTCCCACCATCGAATTCAGAATTCAATAAGTATTGTACTTACTACATCTCATTTATCTTTATAATCCTACTGAGTAACAAAAACATTAGCACACATATTAATAAATTTTTTAGATTGAGAACAAATACATTGGAAGAAGGAATTGCCTATACTTATGTATTTGTTTTTCTTAACTAGACTTTGAACTTGTCAAATGATGGTAACCAGGGGTAGGAGTGAGGTAGGAAACATGGTATTTATGGGTACATGCTAGATCTGGTAGATTGTAGATACCTAAAATAGATAGGTATTGTAAATACCTACTAAATTGTAGCTACCTAACACAGTACTTTGAGTAGTGGCCACACGGTTGTGTTATAAAAATTAAACTTGCTAAGAGACTATATTTGTGTGTGTATATGTGTGATGCCAGGGATCAAACCCAGTGTCACACATGCAAGGAAAGTGCTGTACCGCTGAGCCACATTTTAGCCACAAAAGATTAGATCTTAATTGTTTCCAACACTAAAAAAATAGATCATTCTGACATAGAGGTGTGACCTATACTACACTTACACTATAATAAAAATAGATCAAATCAAGAAGTTGTACCCTTAAACTTACATAATGTTAGAGATCTTATCTAACTCAATAAAAAACAAAACTCCATGTCAGCCATGGATGTTCAGAATGCTTCATACAAATGAGTTACTGTATACTCAGGGTATGATTATCCAGTTCTCCAAAACAGATCTCAAAATTGTGCATTGCAGGGGCCAAGGAGACAGCTTAAGCTATACAAGAGCATATGCTTTGCCTGTAGGATCCCAAGGTTCAATCTTTGGCACCATATGGTTTCCTGAGCACTGACTGAGCTAGGAGTACACCCTAAAAACCACCCAGTGTGCCCCAATACACCTTTTGACAGAATTCTAACACTGGGAATTCTATTTTATTTAGAAGTTCTAAAACCATTGATGGGTGGTTGATATCCTACAGAAACTTGGAAACTTGCCGTTTTTCACTTGCTGGTATCACCTCCAGCATGCCAGGGCACACTACTGCTTTTATTTGCTGGAGATGAGGTCAAAGAATTGATGATGAGGTCGAAGTATCTACCTTTAATCAGCCAACAATCTTCACCACCACCAAGATAACCAGATCATCAGAACTGCTATTCCCTAAGCTGAGTTTTTCAACTGGGCAAGAGAAAAGAAAAACAGGTAGAAAATACCCAGAAATCTACCAATACAATTTGTTTATGGCTACTGCAACTGCTGAGTGGAAAAAACACACCAATACTATATTAAAATTTTGTTTTAATTTGGGTCACACCTGCTGGTATTCAGAGCTTTCTCCTAGCTTTATGCTTAGGGGTCACTCCTGTCAACACTCAGGGAACCCTATGCAGTGCCAGGGATCAAACCACATGCAAGGCAAATCTACCTGTTGTGTTCTCTCTCCAACCTTTTCAAGGTTCCTCTCTATCTAGACCAGCATCATTTTATTTTCCAGAAAGACTTCCCCTGAAGCTCCCTGCAGTCCAACGACCAATCTTCTTGCACCAATCTCCTCACCCTCGATTGCTCAGGATCATTGTGTGAAAAAAGAGAACATATCCAAATGACCGCTAGTGTCCACTATGTAGCATTTTTCCACTGATGCCAAGTTTACCTGCCTCTCCTATGCTGTACAGGAAGGATCCTGTACAGAGAGCTCATGGACATTCTACCTGGTGAGATATAACCAAGGTACTGTTCAAACTTGGTGAAGCTCTTGAACCTCAGGCCTGGGAGATAGCTCAGGGATCAGGGGCACATGTATTGAATGTACAAGGACCCAGGAGTTTGATCCTCAAACTCCACATGCAACCCCATCTCCACCCACAACTCTTGGTGGCCATGTTGCTCCCTGCAATTTCTGGGCCCAAGCAGCACTACAGTGCCAGATATGCATAGAACCTCCTATGATCAAGTAGCAATGGAAATGGACTATGGTTCCCCCTGAATACTACTTGGAAACCATGCCCCGCAAAACAAAACAAAAAAAACAAAACAACCAAGCAACAATAACAACAACAAAACAGAACTTCTATTTCTATCATCTATTTCCTGGTCAACACATGTGAAAATGGATTATACTTGTGATCTCCACTAGCTTTTATCCTCCTAAGACTTACAAGCTACTGACACTATCAGACAGACTGCAGCCAATCATGCCATCCAACACTGTGTTGGAGGAGAGTAGTGTGTGATGCGCAGTCCCTGGGCACAGCTCGACTTTACTGGCAAGTACTTCCATCCCCAACCAAGGGAAAATGCAAGGCAGCTCTGGGCCACTCATCTCTAACACTGGCATCTCTTACTTTCACATCAAGGGAATCCTCAAAAAGTTCATTCTCTCTCCTGGAATGAATTTCTCCAAGGTCCTAGTTTACTATCTTGATTAAATAATGGATAATTCACTTCTCCCCCACCTTTTCTTGAGTGCATCCAAACAATAATTGCCAGGTCTCTGTAGGTATACAAGAACTAGCAAGTTTGCTGAGTTAAAGGAAAATTCTTTAGCTTTTATGGGAGAAGGGAAAGAAATGCATCCTTCTTTTTTTAACTTTATTTCTGTTGTCCCTTTCAAGACTACCAGTTGACAATCACTGAACATGCCAGGTTTTTTTTTTTTTTGAAGATTTTTCCTGAATTTTACGGAGACATCATATGATATTGCTCAGCTAATACACTAGAACATGGGGCACACATGTGTTCTGGGCACCAACACGTTTTAGAACTGGCTGATGCTCTAATAACAGGTGCTTCATTGTCCCCTTCGCTGTAGTTAAGGATCTTACTCAGAAGCCGAAGCTATAAGAAAAGCATTAAATTGAAAAGCATTTTAATTTGAACAGCATTGGGTAATTTTAAAAGAAGAGAGGCCCCTCTGTGGAGTTAATATGATCTGCGAATATTGGACATGTTAGGAATCAGATATCCTAATGAACTTTGTCTTCCTCACTTGAAACAGAGAATAAACCAATTCCATTAAATAATTAAAAATCTGAAAAAAAAATCAAAGAGGTGGAGGTGCAATTTTCTATTCCACTGTACAGAAAACAGAGCTGGAAATAAAGATTTTATATTTTCCATAAAACCAAATACCTGCATCTTTTGCAACTCAAATGCTTTCGAATTTATTGGCAGCCATCATTGTTTTATGCCATCATCCAACACACATGATGGCATCTGATAAAAATACCTTAGACTTAATCCTATTTACTTTCTGCCTCCAGTAGAAAATAAATGAAATCCACTGTTTAAAAACATATAATATGAAACCATATACTCATTATCTTTGAGAATAAAAAAATTAAAAATATTTATATGAAAAGTTAAGAAAGTAAAAAAAATCCCTAAGAATGTAATTTTTGTCCCAAAACTTTCAGTGAAAAAAAAAAAAAACTGTCCTGGATTGGCGTCTAGCATGGGGCTCGTGTCTATGAGGAACAAAGATGGATGGAAGTCTAGCTGGTCACACTATTGATTTATCAACCCTGAGTCACTACAGATTTGGGGTACCTTTTTACAGCTCCATATCTAACAACCCATCCTGGAAGATCATATGCACTGGATGATTGCAGTTATATGATGTCTCTGGGAACCTGAATGTGGCTAAGGCATCTAACTGGAAAGTAGAGAATAAAGGAAGATATGATATCTGAAATGAGAGGAAAACAGGAGGAAGGGCCAGAACTAACATTATTTAAACTAAACTCAAAACAGTAATAAAAACATGCCTTGTGAGAAATTTATAACCCCTACCTGCCTCATAAAGGAGAGAGCGTGGGGTTGGAAAGGAGAAGGGAGAGAGAGAAAAGGATTTCATTGGTAAATTACCTTCCCTGCAGACTTGAAACCATGAGTTTGATCCCTGGTACACCCACATGCTAAGTGCAAACACAGCAAACCCTTTGTGAGTTCTCTGCCACTGCAACAGTATCCTCATACCATATTTTTTATGGTATTGAACCACAACTAAAGCACAGACACTAAGGGCCACACAGTATAGTGAGTAGGGCTCTAGCCCTGCAAGCAATCAACTTGGTTTCAATCTCTGGCATCACATGAGAGTCACCAGAAGTGATACCTGAGCACAGAGTCAGCCCTGAGCACCATACAGGTGTGGCCCTAAAACTGAAATAAGGTACAGCAATGAAATGTATGCAGGTGCAGTAAGGTGTGTACCCCATCCTGAAGAAAGATGCACTCACTACAACTTAGTGCACAAGTCCTGGCCAGCACCACAACCCATGTGTGTGAGCCTTGGAGAGCACTAAAACCAAGTGCGTAAACACTACAACTAAGCATATAAGCATACACGAGTGTGAGATACCTTGTTCTTTACACAGTGGTAGCAGCAATGACAGTAAAAGCCAAGGGCTGAGAGGGGGAGAATGTTTGAGGAAGCATAAGTTCAAGAGCACCAATCACTTACTTGCCAAAACTTACATCAGACTCATTTACCCAGAGTTAGATTTGCATGGTTTCCATCACATAATGCAGTAGTTAGCAATTAAAATTCCTAGTGGGGCCAGCAAGATAGCTCAGAGGGCTAGAGCTCTTGCAGGTCAGAGGCCCCAAGTTCCATCTGTGGCACTGCATGCCCATTTCTATCAGTGTCATTGTAGCCCATAGCCTGGTTGGGCTCAAGCAATGAACTATCTGACCCAGTTGACAAAGTATTTCTAAGTATGGTCTCTGGATCTTCCAGGGTGTTGTATAGAAGTTCCACAAAAATCCCCAAGCAGTAAAAGAAAGAAAATAGTAGAGTTTGAGTAAACTTGAAGATTTTTGCTGTCTTCCTAGTTGTGGGCAAGCAATATAATTCAATGTAGCTTATATTCCTCATTATTATAGCAAACTCTGTTGAACAATGCTTGTATTAAGATGAATCGTGAGCAGACAAGGAAAAAGTCCTGCTCACAGGGCCATATTGGAAGGTCTCTGAAAACAATACCACACAGATCCCTGTGGCCTGGGGCATAATGGGGAGAGCCAATGGCAGGCTTCCACCAGACTCTGAGCTGGAATTCAAGGAGAGTACACCAGGGCAGAGCTACCTATTCCTATATGACAAAAAAATGACAGGGGGCTGGTTCCAATAGTCTGGAAGCCTGTGTAACACTCCCTTAGAAGTTTACTGTTATCTTTGACTCTTCTCTCCCACAACAAGATTAGTATTCAAAGTTTTTACCCCAATATGCTCTGCGCATCTGATTCCATCAGGACATCACTTTAGAGGACACAAGGTCACATATTCTCAGAGATTAAGTCCATAATGAGTGTAAACCAGGTTTTTCAATAAGGAGATGAGAAATGTAGTCCCCTATAAGCCAATAAGATACTCCAGGAGGACCACAACTGAATAGTCACATAAATAGGGGACCATGTTACCTGTTAGCATAAAGGGGCCCACAGATGAGAACAGAATGTGAAGGGACCACAGTTGGAATAAGGTTGAGAAACATAAATAAACATTATTATCTCCTAAATCATAGTTTGGGTCATCTGGCAGAGGGGTCCAAAAGTGTTTAGCCTTCCTTTGCAAAGCCACTTTCCTTAAATCTCTGAACACCACTCTTTCTTGAAGTAGAACAGTCCAAACTTCAGATTATTTTTAAAAATGTTACAACCCATTCTGTCATCTGAGGCAAAAGAGTGCACAATGACTAATGAAAACCTAACGTTGCTTTCCTGTTAGTGCCCTGACTCCTTCATTCAAATCTCTCTGAAATGTTGTTCCTCTACCCTACCATTACACATTTCCCAGGGGTTTCTTATTTGACTTATTTCCCAAACCAGTTGCCAATAAGTGACAATCTTGTGATGACAGAGGTCTATACTTCCTGTGCATTGGCTTTGAAGATGAGATTCACATACTATCCCTGTGGCTTGCTCAAGAACCCCCCCCCCCCAACACTAAACTCATTTAGTGACTTGCTTAGATTGAGTAGCTCCCCTCTACAGCTCTGTATCTCTTGGCAGTGCCTTACAAGGGCTTACTGCTCCAAGCTAACTCCTGGGCTAGGTACCAGAGATGCAGAAGAGGAATTCAAGCAGTCAAGTCATTAGAATGCTCTGGGACTCTTCCCAGGTTTCATTTTCAGTGGCTTAAATTCCAGTGGTTTGACCCTTTGTGATCAGTGAAATCATCTCAGACTAATCAAAGCTTTGCCTACGCACCCTGCCTACTGCCCATGGAGCCCTCTGGGAGCAAGTGGAGAATCAAGACTGGTTGCCAGATAAAATATGAGACTGGGGTTAGATCAACAATGAATACTTTTTCTTTCCTATAAGAATATGCCATGTAACTATAAACAATTACTCACTGTTTTCCTTAAATCCAATTTCACTTGTCTCATATTTTTGTTTGCTAAAAATCAAGCATTGTGGCAAGTATATTGGAGATTTGGAAGCTTATAATTCAAATGGCATTCTGAGATAAGGAATGAGCTGGACCCCATAGTACAGTGGATAGGGCATTTGCCTTGTACTTGGTTAACCTATGTCTGATCCCTAGAACAACATATAGTTCCCTGAGCAACACCAGTGTGACCCCTGAGCACGGAGCCAGGAATAAATCCTGAGAACCACCAGGTATGCTTCCCCCGAGAGAGAGTGAGAACACAGAGTGTGAGAAAATGGAATCAGCTTCACATATGGATATGGGAATCTCATGAGAATTAAGCACTAAGACACTGTCATTTCATATTACTACATTTCATTTGTTGACAACACTTGGAATTAGGATTTTTGGCTTTGCTCTCCAGCATATGTTTTTATTGAATGGGCTCAGCACTGTATCTACTATGTCAACCAAAGAGTGGGCTTGTCTGTGCAATTCCCTCTGGAGCATATCAAGGAGTCTATCAGGATTTGCCAAAGCTTTCCCTTAGTTTCCAGACTCCAATGTAATTTGGCTTCCTGCTACCCTAAGCTCCACTTGCTCTCTCCTTTCCCAAGCATCAGGCCATTCCGACCAGCCTCCAACATGCTTCAGGACCTCACCAGATCTGATTCCTTTGCCCTAGAACAAAAAGTCTCTTAATAGGGACCAAAGAGATAGCACAAAGGTTAGGGTGCTTGCTTTGCATGCAGTTGAGCCCACGTTCAATACCCAGCATTGCTCCCAGAGCACCACCAGGAGTGATTCCTGAGCACAGAGTCAGGAGTAAGACTTAAGCACTGCTAAGTCATGAGTACCGGTCCAATCACTCACCCTGACCCTATTTATATCCCTAATGTCTATTTCTCTTTTTTCATCATCCTTCAAAAGTCCATAGATCAAAAAAGCCTTCCTTGAGTGCCTTATACAAAATAGCACTCGGGTCCTCCACTCTTTACCATCTAATCTTCATTCTTTTCTTATTAATATTCAATACCACACAATCCTCTATTAGTTCTTTGTCTCCTCCTATCAAAGAATAAGTGCCAAGAGAGCAGATATTTTGTTTGCTTTGTTCAGTGCCTGGTTCTTGGAATGAACCTGGGAATGATTTGTCAATTGAATGAAGCATTTCTCCCACTTATCAGACTCTCAGTTCCTCGAGAACAGCATGCCTGACCCATCTTCATATTCACTCAATGCACCCACGACACAGTCTAACTGTACCTAGCAGATTCTTAATATCTGCTGAATTACTTGTGAGATTAAGGTGCACATCTTTAAGTGACTTGGACAACTGGTTTTCCCTTACCAGCTGTTCAGTGGCAGGCTTTTAGTGGGGAACTTTCTTTTGCTAATCTGACCTACTCATATGCTATGATTTGGCTGCTTCTTGTTCATCACTTGACTTTACACATGCTGCTCGCTGAGAAACTCGCTGGTTGAACAATTCCCACAGAGATCTAAGTAAACACGGACTCTCCTTTGTGGTGAGATAGTTCTGAAGAAGTCCTATTTTTGCTTAGCTGGGCCTCGCCACAACATCCTTTACACTGGTTTCTTTGGGTATCCACCACACAATGCTTGCAGAAAAAGGTGAATGAGCTCCCTTGATGTCTTTTGGGTTAAAATGAACAGAATAGAAAAATTCACAAGGAGAGCATCTTCCTCTGCAAATAAGCCTGCCCCCCAATCTCTGCCCCAACTCCCTTCCACAACGCGCGCGCGCACACACACACACACACACACACACACACACACACACACACACACCACACCACACCACACCACACCACACCATCTGAGACATCCCAGATGATCTCCCTAACAACACACTAATGCCAAGGGAACAGAGTTGCCTGGAGCTGAGTGAAACCTGAAGAGGAAAAAAGAGAATGAGGAGGCTGTACCGAGAAAAGGTGCCAAAAATCCTTGTGACCGCATGAATTTTTCGAGCAGACAGCTAATCAATCTGGATTACTAACTCCAAATCCCCGAATAAGTTATTTAGATTATATTCAGTTTACTAATATTATCCACAAATGGATAAATCCTTCCCTGAATAATATACAGGTTTTCAAATCACAGATTTTCACACTCAAGTATCAGGCCAGACCTTATTATTTGTGGCCAGGAAAGCTCAGCCACTATTTCCAACCCAAAGGAGCCTTTTCTGTCTTGCTGATTTTAATTTTGGGTGGGCTACAGGACTGTGGCTTCGGCAGGTACACAGCGGATCCCTGGAAGGCTTTGTCTGTTGATGTGCTCTGAGAGTCACTGGAAGCCTAATCATAGAGAAGCAGCCAAAACTCAGGTGGACTTCCAGTCCTCGCTACTTTACAGTGATTTGGTCATGGCCCCTCAATGGATTTCTTTTCTGAGCCCAATTCATCTGCAATATAACCATCGCTTTATAGATCTACAGACCTATCTGGCACAGTGCTATATAAATGACAAGCAGACACTTCAAGAGGTTTTTTGACTTGGAATGGCACACAGAGCTAAAGGATACATCACACATATGTGAAACTAAGAACCAGAGAGAAAAGCCTATCTCCCCAAACACACACACACACACATCTTTTCTTTGTAATTGACTTGTAAGGGGTTAGTAGAGGGAGGTGCCAGGGACACTGTGGGTGGAGAAAGGTCTGAAATAGACCACCCAGTAAGCCTGGTTTAGAATTTGGAAACCAGAAGACCAATGGTCTAAAACCCTCCTGATTTTGGCTAGCAGCCAACCACTTAAAGCCTTTTCAGCTAGTTATGCTCTGTATGGAGACAATAAAACATCCCTAATGTACAAGGTAAAACTACCCACTTTACAATGACCACAAATTTTCAAATTCTCTGCTGATAGGGCAGGATCCCATAGCAAATCGCAGCATGTGCTTCCTTGGCAAGTTCCTTGTCTCACTGAGCACCTCCTCTCCCATCAGGGGAAAAAAACAAGCATCCCTTTGTTTGGAGGCATCTCTTAAAGCCTGCAAACCCAAGGGGTCACATCTGCTGACAATAGCTCAGGAAAGCACAAGAACTCTATCAGCCTGAAATCACTGAGCAAGACCAATTCTAGTGTTCTGTGTCTCTTAGAGAAGCAAGACTTCCAGCTCCATCATCTGGCTCAAAAGCCATTAGTCCAAATTCTTCCATTCCAGACACCAAAGCGCATAGTAATGCCTTTAAAGCCTGCTTGAACTGGGTTTTTTTCATAGCTGAGACTACTGATTACTCCCTTACCACTGCTGGTTTTAGCGGCCACTCTACCATGTCTATGCCTGCAGGGGTGTTGGAAAGCAGACTGCACAGAAGAACTGCTGTTAGGTGATTATGAAAGAAAGTCAGATTCTGAAATATTGATCAACTGTATTTACATGTCACTGGTGCTAGAAAGCTCTGGCCTTCTGAGGAAAATGCATCTTATGAAGCTGAAGGGCATCTGAAAGTCCCAAAATGGCTCACTGGTCAAAGCAGTTCCTACCATAAACAACTCATTCCTAGAGTCAGAGGTTTTTTTTTGTAAGAGTCTTGAACGTGAAATTTTACCTTGCCTTCCCACTAGGCATTCATATTGCGATATAGCTACTTTGTATTTAAGAGGCTATAAGGATAAAAGTTAGAGCAACCGCCTATAATTTTTATAGGATATTGTCATAAAAATAATATGTATCTAGAGGTTGGGGAGATAGTAAAGAGAGTGAGGTGCTTTCTTTGCATATGGCTGAAATGGGTTTGATTCCTATACCATATAGATGCACTACCAGGAGTGATCTCTGAGCCCACAGGTGGAAGTAAGTCTTGAGTCCAGCTGCATGTGGCCTAACCTCCTAAAATGTATTTTAAAAAGGAGCCACCATTTATAGTTCTTTTCAGCTGCTTCCCAAATTACAAAGCAAACCCAACATATATATCTTAAAATTAGGAAGTTATTTCATCAAAATTAAAATGTTCAAAATAGACAGAGTAGTTCATGGGCTAGTTCATAGTAATTCATAGGATAACAAATAAAATACTGACAACTGTTGAAGAAGAGTAAGTTCACTCAGCAACTTGAAGCAAGGATTTGATTTCGACAACCCAGTGAGGACATTGATGAAGATGGAAGCACAAATGGTAAGACTCAACCCACACACCAAAGAGATTGCCCAATTGGCAGGTGAGACTGGAAATGGTCACAATGTGGGACCATCATCAGGATGAATGGACTCCTGCTGACTGCCAAGGTCAACCTGAGTGAGGACTGATGACCCCAACATGCCACAAGTTCTAGTTGAGCAAGACACACACAAAGAAACCTGGAGAAAACCATTGCAACACTCTGAGATCCTGGGATAAAGATCTCATTTTAAAAACCACTAAGATGGAGTGGTTATTATTAGCAGGCGGTGCAGGTGGTAAGAGTAAATAGACAGAAAACTGTGTAAACACGGCTTTTCTTTTCCTGGCAAGGGAACCCCACATTTTTTTCTTTTTTTCTTTTCTTTTTTTTTTTTTTTAACTCAGGGTGAATTCACAGTGAATCCCCGAGGGAAGACTGCTTTTAGAGCACCCATATAAACTCTTCTATTTCCCTACTGATTCAGTCTGGCTGTCTGGATGCCTTTTTTTTTTTTTGGCGGGGGTTGGGGGTGGGCGTTGGGGGGAGTGTAGAGGTGTAGAGCATTCTCAGCAGTGCTGAGGACTCAACCCAGAATTCTCACATGCCAAGTGTGTGTACCAGCTGGAGAGTCATCTCTCCAGCCTTCTCAAGAAAGACCTGAATTAAGCAGGAAGGCTGGTACTGAAATTTGCTCCTCATTCATGTTGGATCTGATGCAGCCCAGACTACAAGCACTGGAGGAGCATGTAAAAGCCTTTCGAATGTCTTTACAGGCCCCATGAAATGTCAGATTGGCACTTTTAAATGCCTCATTCCTCAAATAATTCAACAATAGCCAAAGCCTATCAGAGGCACTGACAAAATAAAAATTATTTTTAAAAAAAGGGTTCCAAGTCAAAGCTCAACAAATAGTATACAATTCCTTCAGGTGTTCTTGAAAAGCCAGAAATAAGTTTTGGCCACACATAAAAAGACTGAAAGAATGTTACCAAACAGACAGAAAAAAATATGTCAGGACTGCATTTCCTTCGTCAATCAAACACAAGTTACCATGATGCTATTTCCTATCTTTGATGTCACCCTCTTATGAGTGGAATGGTTGATAGTAATTCTTGATCTATGATCAGCCCGAGTGCAGCCACTGGCTTTGGTGTCCTAACCCTACTAGTCATGTCTGTATATATTCCCACTTTCATAGATAACTTTATTCTGTACCAAAGTTGGATTTTAAAGTTTCTCCAGGGATTTTCTGGGCTGGTTTTGATTCGTTCTTCCTTCTTAAAAGCCACCTTGCAAACCCACAGTGAACAATCAAAAACCATCTGGAGATAAGGAAAAGATATTTACCTACTAATTCATTTTATTTGTTAATTCACTAAGTACCAGATACCTAGTAAGTTCAAGACTCAGAACTATGTGTGGTGTGTGAGGTCAGGTTATTTTTTTTAAGTAATTGGTTTGTATGAAACCCACCCTTAATCAGCTTAGAGTGTAGTAAACCACATTTTATGTAGTTTAGGCCAAGTGTAAGAAATCAGCTAAAAATTAAAGGCCTTTGTCTCTAGAATCCTCTATATCCTTGAGCATTCACTCTGAAAGTTCTAGCTATTCAGAATCACTCTGGTCATTCTCAACTCCCGGTAAATGAACAGAATTGGAGACTAGAGCAACACCATAAAATAGAGGTGAAAAGTGAAGATTATGGACAGACTTAGGAGATATATATCTGACATTCTGGAACAGACAAGGCACCTACAAAAGATGTGTCTAGAAGTTGAGATGACTCATGGTATAGAGCATAAGTTTGACATGTGCATATAGACCTGGAGCACCTAAGCAGTCAGGTGTAGACAAGAAAGAGGAAATGGATGAGGGGAGGGAAGGAAGATAAAAAAAAAGGGAGGGAGAGAGAAAGAGCTAGAGAAAAAGAGAGAATAATGTCTCTAAATGCCCTGATTTACTTCTGAAACATCATCCTACCCCTCAGGTGAATAAGTGGACTTATTTTAAAACATATCAAGCTTTAATCTGGAGGGGTTACCTTTGAGTTCTAACTATGAACCAGCATTAAGCTCTTTCACAGGCATTCTTCTTGCAATGGCTGTTTTTATTTTATAGGAAATTTGAGTCTGGGGTAATGGTTCATTCAAGTTATTATTAAATTCAAACTCAAATCAGCTTGATGCCAGAGGTCAAGTTTTTTCATCATGACATCAGTGCTAAGTATCAGAGATTTCTAGCACTTTATCTCTAGGCTTCAGAAAATTCCTTCAAAATACTCATCTAGTATTCTAAATTGGATGACAATTTTTTTTCTTTTATCGTTGAGTATTAAGGCCTGTAAGAAAAGAAATTAAAAAACTCCACAGGAAAACAGCAACCAGCAGAACCAAAGGAAGTTGTTGCATGCATGGGAAGTGAAATTATATGGGCCCACTGATAGTTCTAGAAGAAACATCGTGTTATCATTTCTCTATTCGTTCTCCATGACTTAGTAGGAAAATACCATTTGCTTCCTATTGCCTTTCTCCTCAAGAAGTATCACTTCCCCTGGCACCATACTTAAAGGAGAGGGAGCAATAAGCTTTATCTACAAAACAGAACCTGTCATTTCTTCATTCCATCTGGATTCTCAAAGTCCTGCCTATCAGAGTTTCCTCATTCAAAACAAAAGAGAATCAAACTAACAGAAACTTCTCAGGGTCTCATCTTTCCATAAGCTAAGGTAATGGAAAGAAAAGAACACCATAAAAGTTACCTAAGGCATGTGGATACCTTCTCCTAAAATCTTACACTGCTTCGCCTGAAGGATTTTAGGCCTATTTTGGGGAAAAGATCAAATAATTTTCCTTCCAATAACTTCATGAGATTGACAAGAGATAGGTTAAAAAATAACTGAGGAAGCTGATATTTCTCTCCTTAAATTTCTTTTGGCATTTATGTAAGTGAAAGGAGCGTCTGCTTTGTTTTCTTTAACATAAGAAGAAATAGTGAAGCATAAGATTTTATTACTTCCTCTCCAAGATATTAATATTTTCTTTGAACTTGCAAGACTCTCCCTTAAAGCATACTGTTAAGCCTTGTGGTAGCACCAAGGAATATGGGGTTAATAGTGGACTTGGCTAGTATCTCCAATGCCTTTGGCCGAAAAAACCAGGCTCAGTTCTGGTTGCTTTTTTGGAATGGGAAATGCATGATGTGGGTTTTACAGGCAGCTCCAGAAAGACGAGCCAGGGCTCTCCTCTGCTCTTGATTTCTATTTGCATGTGAACAGCTTGTCGGCCATTTTATGAAGACAGATGAATCGCAGTCCCGCTAAGGGGCGGCCAGACCTAGATATGTGAACCACATACCCCTACAGCCCACAAATTGTTAAAAATAAAAATAAAATGAGTAACTCTGGACACAACTTAAGGAGATTATATATAAATTGAAGGCATCACCTATAAGTCAAATGGAAAATAAAGAATGAGACTTAGCCTATAAATATCTCTTTTAAATGTCAACAAAAAATAAGATGTGGCTGTACATGATACAAGAAACAAGAATTTTATGCTCTCTCTTTCTCTCTCTTTCTCTTATTTTTTATGCCTTTAAAAAGACAACTTTAAAGTTAAAAAGGAAAATACCAGCAAAATACCAGGATGTGACAGGGAATAGGGAGAGGCCATATGTAATGCTAGAACCCAACAACACTCTAAAGACCTTCCCAGGCTTGGAAAATGAAACAAATCCTAAAAAAAGAGGCG
The DNA here is from genome assembly GCF_024139225.1 of Suncus etruscus. Lineage (NCBI taxonomy): Eukaryota > Metazoa > Chordata > Mammalia > Eulipotyphla > Soricidae > Suncus > Suncus etruscus. The sequence goes on from NC_064853.1 coordinate 16,969,462, forward strand.
ATTAGCAGGCCTAGCACAATAGTTTAGTGGGTAGGGTGCTTGCCCTGCACTCTACGGACCGACCTGGGTTTGATTCAGAGCCAAAAGTAAATTCAGAGCATCATGGTTGTAGCCCCCAAACCAAACCAAACAAAACAAAATAAAAACCAACCCAAAGGTTACAGAATGTGGTCAACTCAGTCCTCTAGTCCACAAAACTGTCAGAATTCTGTTTTCTTACATACTCCCCAAGGCCAGATCAGATAAAAATAGAAAAATACATAAAACTATAAAAGCCATTAAAATAAAAATCTAAGTAGGAGGTAGAGGTTATAGCAACTAGATAAATAGTATGATGAAGTTATTTTAAGTACAAACTACGTAAAAGATATTCTATAAGTCCATCGTACACATTCTATTTTTTAATTATTCCAAAGTATAGAAATAGTCTTACTTCACTATACTGAAGATGAGAACTAAGCTAACACTTGGAGAGGTTAAATAGTCTATTCAGTATTTCAAAGATTAGGTATAGCAGGAGGCATTAGATATGAATACAGGTCTAATACTAAAATCAGACTTTTTTGTTTGTTTGGGGAACACTCTGTTCTTCGGGGATTGAGGAATCACTCTTGGCTGTGCTCAAGAGACCATAAGATGTCAGGATTCAAGTCCCAGTCATCCTCCATGCAAAGCATGAGTGCCACCTCTTTGAGCTGTCTCCCCAGTCACAGCTGGAGTTTTAATCATAATGTCAAGGTCTATTCACAAGCTCCCTAAGGTCAAGCATTCACTTTGGATCCTTCTGATCCATCACCAAGGCAGAAAGTACTTTAAATTCTGTAAGATGGTTTCATTGGACATACCTAACAAAAAACGCTAGGCACAGAAAAGAAACTGCTCATTCACTCAACTGATGGTTTTACTCAGTCTTAAATGAGTAACTTATGACAACCTTTCTCAAACTTGGGAGTGTAAACCACAACGTTAATGTCTTATGAGAAACTAGTATATTTGTGCAGAAAATAGGGCTGGAGCGACAGCACAGTGGCAATGCATTTGCCTTGCACGCAGCCGACCCTGGACAGACCCGGGTTCAATCCCTAGCACCCCATACAGTCCCCTGAACCTGCCAGGAGCAATTTCTGAGCACAGAGTCAGAAGTAACCCCCGAGTGCTGCCAGGTGTGGGGCCCCCACCTCAAATAGGCACTCTTTCTATTGAATTTCTGCAACAGAAAGTCTGTATTTATGCAACTGAGGAACTGAATCCTTTTTTGGACCCTTAGTGTTTATGCTGTAGACCATTTGAAGTGAAAAATCCTTTGAAGATGGAGGTTGCTTTCTTAAAGTCATTATCGAAGGGTTAAGCTCCTAAGAGCACTCAAAAATACTAGTCAATCGATAATCTTAAAATCGCTGTAGTAAGGAAAAGATCAGGAGCTTTTATCAGTTTTAAAAGAACTCAAATGAAATTGAGAAGTCCCGGTCCCTTACTGAAGCTGTCAAGGATTCTGATAGGCTCAGTCAATCCCATCTTTCATAATCATCCATTTAATGGAACTCAGTCTTTCTAAAGTATCCTGATAGTGTTGGGGGTGAGGGTTAGAATTTGTGGGTTGCCCAGAGGGCAGACCCCCAAATCCTTTTGTTTGGTTATCTGTTGGCTCCTATGGACTCTCAAAGCAGCAGCCAGAGACCCCAGCTAAACTTACCATTTTCTGGCTGGTCCTTAATGTCAGCGTCACTTGGCTGGCTGGGACTTTCAGACTGACTTGAATCTGAAAAACATAAAAATACAGCCAAAAATTTTAGGGTCTGTGAAGGCAAGTGGATGAGAGGTGCCAGACTCTCTCAAAAGGTGCAGCCTCTAAAATCGAAATAAGAACATGACAGAGATGACATAACGAAGGAAGAAAAGAACAGAGAAAAGAAAGAGTGGGAGGGGGACAGTTTGGAGCTGATGGTGACAGTGGCAGCAGCAGTAGCCCCTGCCACCATCTGTGTCATTAGAGAGGACACTCGATTTTGTTTACACCTCCAGTGGCTTTTTGGCTTGTGCCAGATCGCAACTTGAAAAAGTCTTCAGAAGCCATTCTCAGAGAGACAGACCCTTGCCGAACGGCTCTTCTCCATTATTTATACACGAGAGCCTGATAAAGACTTCATCCTTCATTACACACATCTGAAGCTTGATTCAGAACATAATAAAGTGTCAAAACATATTTTGAAGCTGGTATATAAAAGCAACCCAAACAACAGTAACAAGTTCTGTTGATATTTAGCTCTGCATTGCAGCAACAGACTATGCAGATGAACACCACTAAATACTAGAGTCCTAATATTCTAGCAAGCTCAACTTGCTAGAAAGGACAACACAATTCAAAGATGGTTTTGGAAGGCACACATTCCCTCCATTGGGTAAGTGCATTTTTTTTCTTGATGGATACATTTGGGATATCCAGGATTCTTCACAAGAACAAGGTATTTTATACCAAGTCAAAAAAAAAAATAATACTTTACTATTAAAACTCCAAAAAAAATGGTAGTGTGTTTAATTTCTAAAATGGGAAATTTGAAATCAAGTAGCATTTCAGTTTTAAATTAGTGAGATGATTTTTGTGTATAGTTTGTTATAGTTTGGGTCTCTTGATTCTATTGTCATTGACTTTGGTTTGGGTATTTAGGTTTGACCATTTTTGATTTCCACTGAAATCTCCTAAGACCACTTGGCCCCTGGGTCTCATCCACTTTTTTTTTTCTTTGCTCAATTTGTCGAAAGAGATAGAAATATGAGGCAGACAAAATAATTCATGTTCAATGGTTCTGTAAAAAAGGCAGGCGCCCCTATCTAGAAACTATATAAAAGAAGAAAAAAAGAAAAAGAGGGGGAAAGATGTGGCAATTTTTTATATAGATGCAGTAAATATTGGAGAAATTAGAAAGAAAATTACCTTGGTCTCAATAAAAATTAAAATAATTAGTAAGATCAAAAGAATATCGCTGATTTAGAAGTGAGTGTGTTATGTTACATTTTGAGGAGAAAAGAGACAAAAATTAAGCAAAATATTGCAAGGGGGAAATCTCTTTTTACAGAAAGCATGTTTTGGGGACCCACACAATTTATAACATTATCTAAATTAAATAAATATTTTAAGAAAAGCCTCTCTAACTGTGAATTTCAAGGTTTAAACTTCATCTTGACTTCATAGGTTCAAAACTGGCTGTCTGAAATTTGACCATATTTCAGCGAGAAGTTCACTGCAAGCCCAAAAGGGCCTGACACTCCACTGTGATTCAATTAAAAATATTACTTCCATTTCAACACAGCTACAGCAGGCCATTCTTTTTCTTTAGGTGCAAAAATAGAAGAAGCACCACAAAACAGAAGTGATCCAAAGTGGCAAATAGGAATTTATTATTTTTCGAAGGCTCCATATTTCTAAACAAATAAATATTTTAATTATAGGTAGGCACTATAAGAAAATTGCCTTTTGAAATTTTCCAGTGGCTCTCAATCTGGTGCTTATGGCAAAAAATCCTATCTTGATTAAGAGGTTCAAATAGCAAAATGTATAAAAAATAAATTTTGCTCTTTTTTTGGGGGGGGGGACAAAATGATAGCTTTAATCATCTTGCAAAATCACCACAGTGAAGACAGAAACAAAAAGCATTACAGGTCTAAAGCTTTAGAGAAATCTTTCAGAAGGACCTATACAGGGAAATACAAAGCCAGCACTAAAATGCAAATTTATATTGGACTACATTGGAACTTTGGACTTGACAAATGAATATAAGGAATTTTATATCAAACAATTCAAAACTAAACCGAGGCTACATCTCATTGGTTAAAACATATCTGTGACTTTTCTATTTTAAAAAAAAAAGTGACACAGGAACTATTCTGCTAAAATTCTATAAACTATAAATTAAATATATTGTAGAATAGGGGATACCTTCACTATTTTGTCATGGACATTTTAAAACTATTAAAATTTCTAATTAAAATTAAAGGAAGTAACTAATTTCTGGGAGGTTAAAATCCTTCCTGATCTCCTTCTAAAATAGACACAAAGAACAATTTCTTTTAAATAATATTAGCAAACCTCACTGCTAAAGAAAGCTAAGCGAATGTTCTGTATTTGGGAAGAGGGGGCATATCCAGCTGCACTCAGAGGTATTCCTAGTTCTGTTCAGAAATCACTAGTTCAGAAATCATTCCTGGAAGGCACAGGGACCATATGGGATGCCAGGGATCGAACCCAGCTCAGCCCTGTGCAAGGCAAATGACCTACCCTCTGTGCTATTGCTCTGGCCCCTGATGTTCTGCTTTCTACATGAAAAATCTTTATAACTAATCTTGATAACTAAACAAATAAAAAGCATTTTTAATCTCATCTATTTGTATACTTCTATAAATTTTCCCTTCATTTATCCAGTAACAATAAAGCAACTGGAATTATGAGATATTAAACTAGTTTTCCAAGACTCTACACATGGATGATATCTTTGCTCTTCTTTTTCTTTTTACATTTGTATGTCACCCTGGCTTTTTGAAATATAACAGCCATAGAAAATAGCAATAGCGATAAGAGATGGTCGTAGTTGTGTTCAGAGAAAGTTAAAAATTTCAAGTTCCAGAAAAAGAAGTGATATGTAGGAATGAAACGATAGGAAGACAGTAAAGCTGTCCTGGCAGGGGCCGCAAGGCTATTGTGAAAGCTCAGATACAAATAGTTAAGGAATCTAGCCAAACTGAGAACAGAATTGGATTTCCCTCGTTTTATTCAAAAGTTTGAGACTATTATCCATCCACAGACTGTATACTGAAACACATCATCCTGATTAGGAATTGCAAAGCCACAGATGGACAAAAAAAATGTAAATGATGTAAAAACTTCTTCTCTACCACTGGCTAATACTCTTCTTTATAAAGCCACAAGAACCAGTCCCAGTGCCACTGAAGCTACTGAAGACACAGGAACCCTTTCTCTTATTTTCCAAAGGCCATACCACTGTTATTGAATACGGAGACCACAAAGAAAACTAGGATTTTTCATTCTCTGCTCCCCATATAGAATGCAGACAAATAGAAATGTTTGGTCTTAAGCACTCATATGTAATCATGATAAAAAATAATACATTTACTTTTCTATATGCTTAGTAGAGATATATCAGAAACTAGAGTTATATATGTTATGTCTTATTTTCTTGGACAATCACCTGATCAGCTAGTCCCTCTCACCTAGAATATTTAGAAACTCCAGGAAACAAACCGAGATTCACAGAACTGAGGGCCTTTTTTGGATCAGGGTCCCGTGGCAGTGAATGTTCTCTGGTTCTCTGGTTAATAAGTGTCATTCAGATTTGCCTATTACAATGAGAAGACTATTTTTTGGAATGCGCTTAAATGATGGCAAGCTATTGTAAGAAAGTATATGAGGAGTCTCCATTTTCCCCAAAATCTAGGGATTTTTTTTGTTTGTTTCAGGAAACTTGGGCTTTAACCTAACCTTGAAAGCAATTTAAAAAAAAATTATGAGTTTAAGCTTACAATACAGGCAGAGATGCTTAGAGATCTGGCAGATTGTTGGTCCCTAAATTGGCTTCAAGATACCTATGCACTTCAGAGCCACTGGAAGTCACTGTGTTGGGTGCTCAGTGTGTCCACGACCAGTACACTGCCAGGAAAAAGAAAATCAACTATAAGATTATATTTTAGTCTTTGCCTCTCTAAGTTTTTTCAGTGTTAGAAGAGAAAACTTGTTTTCTTCTGAGCCCTAAATTTAGTTCCCCCGACCTCACTTCCATTTTTCTCAGCACAGAACCTCAGATCTGTATTCCTTTCAGAAAGGTCAAGTAGAACAGGAAGTGGTCAAGTGCGCACATGAACCGGACAAAACCACAGTGTGCTTGATGTTCCTTAGGTCTGAAGCAGAGCTAGGCAGTGGCTGACTCTGCCTCAGCTCGGGCTTTAATCTCCAAGACATCCTCTGATTAATGTGACACTCAGTGACTTGCAGGAGAACCTGAGCACCTTGAGAAATGAGTTTACTGAGCACTTTTTCCTCATTCTCTTCTGTTCTTACTACCTGCAGAGAGTCCCTGGCCCACCCAGGATTCAGGGACTACTGAGCTCTGGAGATGAATTTTCATGTGTTGTTCTGCTTTCCAACATGGGAGCGCTGCCAGGGACTAACATGCACACTCCATTCACACTTCAGTGGGAACGGGGCTTGGTGGAGAAAGCAGGCAGAAAAGACCGTGGGTCCCCCTTTCTGTGAAGCATGTCAAGTGAGCCAGGGGCCAGCTCAGGGTTAGGGGGTAAAGACCAAACAGCTGTGCTTAATGGCTGAATACAAGCATCCCCTGTGATCCACCGGGCAGTATACATGGGGCTCCTTAGAATAAAAAGGCCGAAGACAGTCTTTGATACATGGGAGACACCCCTTCCCCAAATGTGCATAGGCTCAATTGACAACAGAGAAGCAAATCACACAGTCACAGAATGTTCTGAGGAGAGAAATCTGTCATAGCACCAGCATCTCACCACAATGGTAAGGGGCTGAAAAAGCACAGCTAGGGCCAGAGAAGCCCACTCAGAGACAGGCCATTTTGGTTTGCTCCACATGAGCACAACGAAAGTCCTTGGACCAGCAAAGTGCACATTCTTGTTCCATTAACAGAATAACGCAGCCTCAATTTCAACCTTCCCACATGCCTAATGATGTGGCTAAAAGATGAGATTTGAGGAGCCTTTGTTACAGCTGTGTGTCCAGTTTCAAGCCCTTCCAAGAAGGCATTCAGTAACAGAAGTGAGTCAAGCAAAAGAAATCAAGGGAGAATTCCACCTGAAAGAATTAGCATTGTGCATTGGGTGAACACAAGAGGTAAATGGGGGACTAAACACTTTACTGCCAATAATTCAAGCTTCAGGATAACTTCTGGGGCAAAGATAAATAAATGTGATTAAATTCTGACTACAATAAAATTAACTGCCACAACTGTTGCCTTGAAAGACGTTCAAAACCAGAACTGAACTAGAACGACATCATTGCTCATTCTTCTCTTTTTACATTTGTTATAACTGTAAAAAACCTGTCCCTGGAGTGCTGAAGTCCCTGGAATCAATATCCAGCACCCACTTCTCCCTAATACCACTGAGGGTATCCCTGTTTATCCCAGTACCACTGGGGAGTCACTCCCACACACAAGAAAGCCACACAAAATAAATTAAAAAAATTAAGATGTTCAAAATTTAATCAAGTTTTAGTTTCTCAGGGTTTGGTAAAGGGAACTCTTTGCAAAAGAGGTCAAAGAATACCAAGATTCATTTTTGTATGTCCACAATGTTAAAACAGGAAAGTATTTCTTATTAGCAGAGTCCAGTTTAGTTTGTATTTTGATCATATTATATCAGAACATATTTATGATAGTAAGAAAAATCTAGAAAATCAAAATTCCACAAGAGTGGTCATTTGCATATGAGTCTCATACCTGGTTTTATAAAATAAACATTACTATAGTGATTTATTATATTTTGGAACCTTGTACTTTTTCCCCTGGCATCACGTGACCTTAAAGTATGAGGTATACGTACCGATTTTAAAAAAAAAAAACCTTCATTTGAGAATGTTGAACAGCAGTAACAGGTGTATATACCATCTGTAGCTTATATGTAAACACGGCTTAATATAATACCAGCAGCTAAATAAAACATTATCCATCATAGTCTGACACACACACAAAATTTTGTAATGCCACTATGAATGCTGAAGCATGAAAAATACATTCAACTATTAGTATTTCCAGAGAATGAATCAAATGCTTTTAAGCTTAAGGAATCACCAACCTAAGCTTTAGTGTCCCTTGAAGGATACGACTGTGGCCCACTTAGCGAAATATTAATACCCACTAACCTAGTTTTTAAAACAGATAAATGCATGAGCAGCGTCACAGCAATGAAGTCTTCTTAGCTTTAAAAAATGGAAACAGCTGCAGGGTGCTATAAGAATCGGAAGTCTTATCTTGACTGTAGTTAAATAACAAAATTGGATCTGTAGGACTTTCCCAGCAAAGCAGAATTGAATGTTGACATGGAAATCTGCTCATGAATGAAAACCAGCATCATCCAGGTCCATAGAATATCATCTTTGCTAATAGGAAGACTGGGGTGGAGGGTGGGGGGGGTGCAGAATGAAAGGAGGAGGAAGAGGTCTGGATCTGAAATGGCCAGTTACTTTGGACCCCTTGGTACTTTGTCCTCTGATTCAGCTAGGGACTAAGCTGGAAGGCTGCATGCAAGTGGCGATGGAGGCTTGGAAATGCTCCACCAGACCACCCTGGAGGCTGCCAGCTGCTGGGAGAATCACCCTTCAGCCACTCCCCTGCATAGCATATTCAGGGCAGACTTAGAAGAGTTTTATATCATCAGACTTATGTCTCTCCTGAAAGAAACGTTAAGGCCTTTCTGAAGAAGAATTTGTAAAATATTAAATTTTGCAGGCATTAGATTTTTTGGCATTAATGCTGGTATTCAAGGCCCATCTGTTTTGTCGGGGCTGAGTATGATGATGAGACTGTTTAGGTTGAAGAGTGATTCAACTGTCTTATCACCTTCTCCTAAATGTGTTATTTTTCCTCTCTGCACAAGGAAGTTGCAAAATGATACACAGTCTTTACACATGGGGGGGGGGATAAAATGGCATAACTATTGTTGTGGTATGACAGGGAGGGGTAACTCATTTCTAAGCTTAACAAATTACAGATTCACTCTGAAAGTAATGGCAAGTAACTCACTCTTCAAACCTTCCATCTTCGAAGGAGACTGATTTCAAATAAGAAGCAGCTTTTCCAGTGAAATTATAAATAAGGTCAAAGGCAAGAAGCTGGAGACCATAAAAGATCTGAAAGGGCTTCAGTAGTTGAATGACAACTCAGAAACTTTAGCATGTCTGAATACCTGAGTTCAGTCCCAGCACCAAAATGAAAATAAGACAAGAATCCCCTTCCCCAATTTTTTAGGTATGCAAGCACCTACTTTGACTAAATTTGTAAGTTCTCTAATAAGGCAAATAGAGCTAAAATTAAATGTTTAAGTAATCACTTTGAATTAGAACACTGGCAATGAACTGTTGATCAATTCAGAACTCAAGTGGTTGAGTCACTCTGGCCACCTACCCACTCTTGTGTAAGCAAAACTCCAACTTATTGTGAATATTCTCATGTTCCCTTTTGCATGTTACTTTTTTTTCACAACCAAAAGTAATCACAGGAACTTCCTGGAGTTCTTCAACAGGAGAATGCATACTTGGAAATTACTCATCTCCCATCGAGACAAGATGAAGTAGGACATTTTCTCCCATATATTTTGTGTGTTACATGAAAACGGTGAGAAATAAGGTATATTCTTTCTGCATGGGGAAAATGCCTCTTTTTGAGAGTAGCGATATTTAAGTTCAGGTAGTACTTATTTGTCTGAAAGTAACCTGCTTTAAAAATTCTTATTTCACCCCTGATAGGAATTTAAATGATAAAAGATGCCATCCTAAAACGTTTTAAATCACAGCTATAAATTCAACTTACTGGATCTTGATTTCTTCATCAGTAAAGTGGAGAGTGTTAATTAATGACTGGCCTAATATAGGAGTATTGCATGGATAAAATAAGGCAAGAACATCGAGTTCTGCTATTTTAAGATACCCCTCCCAAAGTAATGTACAATTTTACCTTTGCAATGGAAACCTTCCCACTCAAACAAGTTGGGTTTTGTTTTGCTTTTCTTCTTTCTTAAACATCAACCCCGACTCCCACATCATGTGATTCGGTTCTAAAAACATCATCAGCATCACAGAACTGGTTTGGAAGAAAAGGTTCTTAATTCTCATATAGTGGGAAAGAGATTATCTCTGATAATGAAAATGTAAATCTCAGCTTGCTGTTGTTTATTCCAGACAGACATTTGTGTGTTAAGTCTGTTTATCAGGCAACACTTTGTCTAAGCCAGGAAGTAGTCAGTCTTTGTAACAAGAAATATGCAAATGAATTTCCCAGGAGTCTCTACAACAAATTGGGGTTGGGGGGTTTGATGGGAGAGAGGAGGATTCCTTTTTACTTTACCAGCAAGAAGCTACCTCAAAAGAAGACTAGAGACAGAGAACTAGGAGCTAGACTATGCTGATGAGTTTAAATGAGTCCTGAACACGTGCTCACAGTCTGTTGCTCTTTATTCTAAGCAGACTTGGTGCAATACATCTGTTTATCAGACACTGCTCTGTCTGGAGATGGAGGCTTTGTAACCTGTGTGAAAGTGAAAGCAGTCCATAATCCCATCAAATAACCTGTCTGAGGCCAAATTCCAAACCTCCTATTACTTCAAGCATCCCCACCAATAGAAACTTCAAGAAATCTTTGCAAGTTAGCCATCCATCCAGTTCTAACTTTTTCACACAGTCTATTTGAAATAAGTTGTTTTTTTTTTTTTACATTCTGTGGGTTTCCTAATGCCATTCAGAATGGAACCATGTATTTCAATTTATCATACAAATTAGGCTGAGAAATAAAAAAAAATGCTTACTAAACCTTAGGTAATCATCCAAATTGGAGTGTTGTTATTGTTGTTGTTTTTAAACAATAAAACTTTTCTAGCATAAAAGATAATACAAATGTTTCTTCTTTAAATATTATTTAAGTAATTATTCTGGGGCTTCTTATTAAATGTCAATAATATAGACTCACTTTTATTTTATTTTTTTTAATCTATACATGAAGAGTTAGTTGTGTGGTGTTATTTTTTCCCTTTTTATTTTCCTTAGTGGTTTTCAATGGGCTTGGAAAAATCTTACCAAAGGAATCGGATTGGTTTAGCCTGTCTTCCTAGACAAAATAAACACTTTGGGTCTCTACTTGTTTGTATTCTCCTCAGTGGCTCTGTATGCATCAGCAGCTAAAAACAAAGAAACTTTTTAGCTGCTCAGACAAAATGCAGAAGCTTCCCAAACAAGGCAGGCGAGGGAGGGGGCCAGCTTTCGGGGAGGGTGGGGGGTGAAGGGCTCAGAAAGTCTGACAGTCCATTCAATATAGGGATGATGGCTATAATGCATCCAGGGTCCCCTTGCTAATTAAATATGCATTGGCACAGTTTTGATCGATGCAAGCCATGGATCAGATGACACACCTGCAAAATCTCCAGCTCAGAGCTCCCAGGAAAGGGGAAAATACAGTCTTGTCTCCTTATCTTTGTTTTCAAAGGCTCTCGATTTCTGTGCTTAGATATCTAATTTAATTCTCTCACCCCTCAGCAAACTGGATTAGGGAAGTCAATACTGCCTTTGTGCATCGACAGGAAAACACAGCTTTCCTTTTATTCAATTTAGCTATGACCTTTAGACAGAGATAATCACAACTGTCTAAAAGTGAGGAGATGGCCTCAAGAAGACGACCCCCAAGTGAAGGATCTTGTGAAGTTTTGGGAAAGACCAGCCAGTAGGAGTTACTGGTCAATTTTCCAACTTGAAAGAAAAGTGAATTTTGCAAGAGTCTGGATGTGAGGGTTAGGGGGCAAGGTCATGGAAGAGACTGAACTTCCCTGATCAATCAACCAAATTCTTTTTTATTTTTATTTTTTTATTTGTTTTTTTTGGGGGGGGGGTTCACTCCTGGCTCTGCACTCAGAAATCGCTCCTGCTAGACACAGGGGACCATATAAGATGCCGAGATTTGAACCACCATCCATCCTGGATCAGCTGCATGCAAGGCAATACCCTATGGCTGTGCTATCTCTCCGGCCCACCAAACGAATTCTTAAATCAATGGCAACTGAAGTTATACCCATTACTAAAAGCTAATGCTTCAAACAAATGGGAATGAGAATGGTGCAGTTAGAAACAGTCTTAAAAAGTACAGAAACTTAAGTAAGGGCAGAAGATTCTGTAGTTCAGCAAATCAGTGTGTTGGGGGTCTGAGTGCTTCATTTTTGTGGCTTTGTTTTCCTGATGCATCTGAGAAAACAGGACAAGCTCTCAGCATGCGCCTAAGTTTCACCACTGGGACAAGGATGAGGAATTTTGTTCTAGTCTGTTTGGCTCACATCATGATCCCTGACCGAAGTGGGGAATGATACTGGAACATTCTCTCCAAAGATCTACTCATTCCATCCACTGCATACCACACATGCTTTTAACTCTAAAGAATCACAAGTTGGGGATGGGGAACAAGTTTCTCCACTCAATGAGCTCAATCCATCAAGAAAATAGAAATAAAAAGCAAGATTCTGGGGCATGTCCTCTTGGTTAAGATCTGATTTCTTATGAAAATCACACGGCCATACCGTTCTAAAACACTTTGTTTTGTTTTGAGTTTTAGGGGTTTTTTGGAACACACCCAATGGTGCTGAGGGGATACTCCTGGTTCAGCACTCAGAAATCGCTCCTAGTTCAGAGGATCACGTGGGATACCAGAGATGGAACTTGCATCCATCCTGGGTGAGCCATATGCAAGATAAATGACCTACCACTGTGCTACCACTCCAGCCCCAAAAGCCACAGTTCTTTTAGCACAAGGAATTGCTTCTACCCTTACTATGAAGACCTTTTGATATATATTTACTGTGTAGCCTTGTGATGAAATTTTTAGTGATATCTGAATTCAACCGATGATCACTATCTTTTTTAGGGAGACAGAGGAAGCTGTAGTAGGTAGAGTTCCTCTTGTGTGACATACAGAAATATTACTACAGAATTTGCATTGTTGAAAGGTAAAATATATCAAAATAGTCTTTAAAAATTTGGGATTGTCCACTCTTAGGAGCACTTTAATAGTGCTGATATTATTCCTAATAAGGCCTACTGTCCCTCTGTATAAAAAGACACTTGTAATAGAGGTAGTTGTGGTCAAGGGATGATAAAGAGAGTCAAATTGGTATGAGAAAATCTGGGTTTGAGTATACTTCGGACTTTTTAGATAAATTTTTTGAAACTGAATAAACTTCTGCCTTTCTCTGAACTTCAATCCCTTCATCTTCCAAATGCCTGGTTCTTAAGATTATGAGAACTGAACAATATGATTTAAAATGCCTTGTAAATTATAGGAGCTATAATTCTCAGTGTCCTAGAGAGGGGTGGATTTTCAGAAGTATATGCACTGATTAAAGAAGTACATCAACTTCTTATATTTCTTGTGTTGTTAGTTTTACTGCCATACAGCACATTATCTTGAACATATAGACAATAATAGATATTTGCTGAGTGGAACTGAAATTAAAATGAATAATAGCTCTTTCCAGGTCTTGAAAGATAACAGCATCTTTCTTGAAAGGTATCAATTCATGTGATGGGGCGAATTTGGTAGGTAAGTAGGATGGACCATATACCAAGTTCCATGTGTAGAGGCAGAGGCAATGGGACAGTGAAGGCTGGTCTCTGTTCCTAAATCCACATCCAGAATGACCTGACTCACTAGGATATGGGATGTCAGCTACAGATTCTTGGATCTTGGATCTTGGATCTTGGCCCTCATGTTCTGACCTAAAACAGACCCTTAGCAATCTACTTGTTCTAGCTACATTCAAGGCTGAATTCATCTTAATAGGACAGGGGGTATTTGCTGCTATTCCTAAGTGAAATGAGAAAGAACGAGAGTGAAATGGGCACTGTGAATTAAACACTGTCTCTTCTTCATGAATGATGGCAAAGTTCACTAATATTCAAATGTTTATCTGCAATAACTTGGCTAACCTGACTAGAGGCATCCTGGGTAGTGGTTTCTCTCTGCATCTTGACCTACTATACAACCAAGAACATGAAAAAGCATTGTGTTTTAGGATCAACTGCATCAGGCCTTTTGCCTCTTAAAGAGAATTTAAGCTATAATATAAGTCCTGAGGTTGAGAAAAATGTTTTTAAAAATACTTTAGCTCTACCTGAATTTGAAAAAAAAAACAACGATAAACATAACAATTTTATCTTTGTTTATTTGTTTTGTTTTGTTTTGGAGTCACACCCAGCGGCACTCAAGGGTTACCTCTGGCTCTGTGCTCAGAAATCGCTGCTGGCTGGCTCAAGGGACCATATGGAATGCTGGGATTTGAACCATCGTTAATCCTGGGTCGGCTGTATGCAAGGTAAACGCCCTACCACTGTGCTTTCTCTTTGGCTCCATCACACATAACAATTTTACATATACATCTTGAAAAGTAATGCACTTTTTAAGTTTCCACACTGATAACTTTTCCCCAAAAACTTAGTTTCTTTCCTATACCAAATCTACCTCAGTACAGGAAGTTAGCATTTATTTATTTCATCCTCAAAATATAATTTCAGTTTTCCCATCAAGGAAAATCCAAGTGACATCTTATTCTTTAGCCTGTCACCCAAGCCTTTACATGGAGAAAGTCATATATTTTTGTCTCTATGTCTTTATGATAGACAAAATGATTTAAATATACTGAATCATTTCACTTTTAGGAGTTTCCATTTGGATTCAGTCATGGCTTTCTCCCTGACATATGCAGTGCTAAGTTATTTAAAATTAATTACAGTACAATATTTTAAAATTTCTTCACGGTGCTAATCTCAAGTGCTTTGGATGTTTGAACCACACTTGGAAGCCATCAAATTCTGTGTATCTTTAGAGCACGAAGTGGTTGAACATGCTAAAAAGATTAGTCAGTGAACTTTATAACCAAAACTATACTGAATTATAAATTTTCAAAAACATGTGACTTGATACAAATGAGAAAGCTGCAAACATTTTACAAAGGAGGAAGAGGAGATGGAGAAGGAGGAGAAGAAAGAGAAGGAGGAGAAGAAAGAGCAGAAGGAGGAGGAGGAAGAGAAGGAGGAGATGAAGGAGGAAGAGGAAGAGGAGAAGAAAACAGCTTACATAACTAAAACATAAATTCATGTATGTAGCTTGAAAATAAAAAAAAATTCATTATAGATCAAAGAAATCAAGGAATTCCATCCAGAAATCCATTACTGATCAAGGAATTCTATCTACATAAAGCCAACTCAATATCAGTGCCTGTACATGTTTTCACCTTCAGCTTAAGTTTATTTTATCTGTCAGGTTTTACATTTTCAGTTTGGACACAATCTATATTCTCTTCAGTGGTTTGCTAGGAGGCGATAAGAATTTTCTATTTCAGTACTCAGTATGGATGATTAATTTGCTTAGTAATAATCCTAAAATTAAATAGTCTTTCATACAACGCCTAGTAATAGTTTTAGTAGGCTTAGTCAAATGAACCTTATTGAAGGGGAAGTGTTTTTAAAATAACAAAAATGTTTCTTAGACACCTGGATTCATTTTAATGAAGAAAAATTGTGCCAGGGGCTGAGGAAGTCTCTAATGTATGGCTATTTTTTACATTTTCTCCTTGTCAAAAAGTCTAAGCAGGTATAAGGATTCACGTTTCAAAAATCCTGATCACTGAAGAATGCCTAATAATTTGCCATTCTTAGGAGGAAGAAACTTGTTTATTTCAGTTCATCCAGCATTTATTGATCACTTACTGTGCACTAAGTCCTGAGAGAGGCTATTTTGACCTGAGGCAGCTAGGAATTCCACTTACTCAACTTTGTTTAGTTTGTGAAAGTGAATCTGAGCAATTTTGAGAGCTGCACTCTCCTTCCATTCTAGCTGGTGATGAAAATAAATATGAAGTATCTTTACATGAGAACCCAGGTCAGAATCAGGCAGGGGCAACTGAATATAGAGTTGGATATGTAGGAAATGGCATTTCTACTGGGTTTCCAGTCAACAAACATGATTAATCTCTGGGTTCTAGGTTTATCCCCCCAATTCTTTTTGTTTCTGCTCATGGAGGGAGGTTATGGATAAACAAAAGTGATCTAAAGGAGAAATTCTACATGTCTTTTGTCTACAGCTCATCCATTCTTGGCTTCCTAAACAATGTTCAAACTCCTACAGTACTCACATAGCCTGCAACCTGGAGATCAGAGCCATTTCAGAACATGTTAAGGAAGAGGACCAAAAGCTAACTCAAGATGTCAGAGAACATTCTTTGTATCCAGGGGACATAGATATGAATCCCAGTACTGTATGGTCCCTAGATATATTCTGATAAAAATCTATATGGCCCCAAAACAAAAGAGAGAGGGAAGAGAAAGAAGGTAAATGATCAATAATGACTAAACAATTTTGGGCTGAAGTCACAGGACTCCTTTCTAAATGGTCCTGTTTTATTTCTTCCTTGCAAAGGAGATTGAGGATTATAAATGAGATCATTTTTTAGATAAAGAAAGAGTGAAAGGAAAAACTGAAAGAACAGAACTAAAAACAGAAATGACAAAAGCAGTGTCATCATTTGAACAGGGAACAGAAAGAGCAAGACTTCCAATGAGACAGGAAATTGTATTTACAGCAGAGAAAGTACTGGAGGGGTACTGGGTGGAATCAGAGTTTGTTTAGATGTCCAGGTGATATGAAACTGCCTCACAGCAAATTACCAGGCTAGTGGAGGGGGGAGGCAATAGAGTCAGGCTTCCCATGAGAGTAACAGAAAAGGAGGGATGAAGGCAACCCTCCCTCCCAAATAGCATATAATTACCCACAGTTTTTCCATTTAGTAACTTTTGGACAATTTTTTCTCATTATATTTACCTAAATAATTTTTTTTAAACCTTGAGTGGTTTCTATTTTCTATTTTTATTGAACAACTCACCTAATGGTTTAATGATTTCCCTTTCTCCTCTAAATGGAG